>NW_027506895.1:182500-275000 GCF_052324685.1 Brachyhypopomus gauderio
CCTGCAGTTATTTTTCAAAGACTTTTAACACACAATAAAAAAATCAGCCTCTACCTTTATAAAAACACTTTTGGTTACAGAGGTTAAGGTTGGGTGTAGGCATAGCAGTATTTTGCTACTCTAACAGAACAATGCAAAAAGCTCACAAAGTCTTCTAATGTGTGTGTGTGTGTGTGTGTGTGTGTGTGTGTGTGTGTGTGTGTGTGTGTGTTGCAGTTGGCGCTCCCTTTGGCAGCATCATGTATGAGTTTGTGGGTAAAAATTCACCATTTCTCACCCTCGCGTTCCTGGCTGTGTTTGATGGAGGTGGGTTGAATAGTCACCATTAACCTGTTTACATCAAACGCCTGCCAAAAGCTTAGCCTATAGCTGTAACCGTGAGCCCTGATTAAACATGCTATGACTGGGACCAAATGTGTCTTCTGTGAACGATTTTCAAACACAGCACTTCAGCTCGTCATACTGCAGCCCTCGAAGATATCCCCAGGGGTAAGTATACCTCACGGCGTCAGCACCACGCTACATCCACTCACAGGCTACAGTGCTCACTTTAATTAAGCCATTAGACCGACAAGCCTTTGCCAAAACTGTGCAGTTACTCCCACCACAGCCTTTATATAATTCCAAACCTTAAGTTGCCTTATTAGTCACATTCCCATAACTCGACATGCCAACTTTAAACTCGTGTTACTTTTATTCCACTTGGTGATGTTGGACGTCTCGCTAGGCTCGGCTGTACCGCCCTTGGGAAAGCAGGAACGTCCATTTAAAGATAGAATAGATACTTTATTGATCCTGAAGGAAATTAGGGAAATTTGATAGTGGATTAGTGGATGAAAATGAGAAGGAATAATTGTGTGATTATCATGGTTATTATCTGGGTTTCAGAGTTTGGAGGGGACACCTCTTCTAACTCTACTTAAGGACCCTTATATACTCATCAGCGCAGGTGTGTGTGTGTGTGTGTGTGTGTCTGTGTGTGTGTGCGTGTAATGGTGTGTTCTTGTTATTATTCCTCCAGTAGTGACTTCTCCCTGTTGCATCTGCCTCTCGTAACTCAGTTTTTCCTCCGCATGTCTGTGTGTATAATGGTGTCATGACCAACGCTAGTCACTAAAGTGCATCCGGTAACTATAGGTCAACTATGGTGGTGCTGACAGAGAACCGACGGACCGTACTGACCGTACTGACCGTGCCTGTTTGACCCTCCAGGGTGTTTGTGCTTTGCTAACATGGGGGTGGCCATGTTGGAACCCACTCTGCCCATATGGATGATGCGCACCATGTGTTCACCAAAATGGCAGCTGGGTAAGCGTGTGCATCGTCATCATCATCCTCCTCCTCCCCCTGCAGCATGTTTTCTTCATCAGAATTACTTATCTGTTTGTTTCTCTTCTTTGCATGGGTTTGTTGTGATGGAACTTAATCTTAAGACTTTGTGTAAAAAACGCAGTGTAAAAAACGCACTGCATACACAGTGTAAAATAAGGCACTGCACACACAGTGTAAAATAAGGCACTGCATACACAGTGTAAAATAAGGCACTGCATACACAGTGTAAAATAACACACTGCACACACAGTGTAAAATAACACACTGCACACACAGTGTAAAATAACACACTGCACACACAGTGTAAAATAAGGCACTGCATACACAGTGTAAAATAACACTGCACACACACAGTGTAAAATAAGGCACTGCATACACAGTGTAAAATAACACTGCACACAGTGTAAAATAAGGCACTGCATACACAGTGTAAAATAACACTGCACATACACAGTGTAAAATAAAGCACTGCATACACAGTGTAAAATAACACACTGCATACACAGTGTAAAATAACACACTGCACACAGTGTAAGGTGATTCCTTGCATACACGGGACTCTTCACAGAAAGCAAAGCAGACTGCAGACTCGCCAAGACATCAGCGCTGCAGGACATCAGACTTTAATTGCTTCTTTTATGTGTCCCGCTTGCCTGACACAAAGCGCCGTCACATCTGTGGATGGGTGCTCGGGGCTTCCTGTTTGTGAGTGCCCTGCTGCTCTGATCTGGTTAGCTCGCCGTCTGGGCTCCTAGCTGGTGAATCTCTGCGGGTAATGTGTGGGTAACCCGCATGGGCTTCTCATCTTGCAGGTGTGGCTTTTCTACCCGCCAGCGTGTCTTACCTGATCGGCACCAACCTGTTCGGCTTGCTGGCTAACAAAATGGGCAGGTAGCGTCTCTCTCCTGTGCCTTTCGGAATCACACATCTGCGCCGTTTATCTCAAGAGTATTCAGAACTTATTAGTGATCGAGCGCAAACTACAGACACTGAGAGTGTGAGAAGGAAAGAGGACAGAGGAGTAGAGTGGATGTCCAATCTGAGGAGATGGAGGCAGATTAACAAATAATCTGGATTATATGATGACTGTAATGTCATACATGCTGCTGTCCCTTGTAATGTCATACATGCTGCTGTCCCTTGCTAGGTGGCTTTGTTCCATGATTGGCATGGTGATTGTCGGCATCAGCCTTCTCTGTGTGAGTACTCCCACAGGCAAACTATCAGAATAAAACCAGAAAACGAGACTCCTCCAACACCGACATAAATGGGCGACTTTAACCAGTTATTTATAGTGTCGTGACTGTGGCAAGCAAATACATAAATACAATAATGTGGATGTTTTACAGGTTCCTCTTGCCAAAGACATTTATGGCCTCATTGGTCCAAATGGTGGACTGGGATTCGCTATTGGTAATTAAAACTGTATTGGTGATTAGACGTGTTCTGGTCATTAGAAGTGTATCGGTGATTAGAACTGTGATGGGAACGTACCCAGAATGCCTGGTACTGGTAGCTGGGCTGGGCTGACAACACTGTCTTTGTGCTTGTGTCTCCAGGAATGGTTGATTCATCTATGATGGCTATAATGGGTTACCTGGTGGACATCAGACACGTCTCTGTTTATGGGAGTGTGTATGCTATAGCAGACGTAGCTCTCTGTATGGGGTTTGCTATAGGTAAATACACTTACAGAGTAATACAGTACAATACTATAAGAAAAGGATTTGGCATATCTGCCTAAATGACATTATATCCTTATAATGACTATGTAGAAGTAGATATTATATTATCTACAGAGCCCAGAAACGTTGGCTAGAAATATCACTTCACCAGCTGACCTTTTAACCTGTGCATGTTGCAGGGCCATCTACAGGGGGCGCTATAGTAAAAGCGATTGGCTTCCCATACCTTATGGTCATCATCGGTGTTATCAACATTGCTTATGCACCTCTCTGCTTCTTCCTCAAAAACCCTGCTGTTCGCGAGGAGAAGATGGTAACACACACACACACACACACACACACACACACACACACACACACACATACGCACACATCTTGCAGTTGAATAGTTTCTTTCAGTTCATGGTTTATGTTTTGTATATTTCCTCAGGCCATTATAAATCAGGAATGTCCTATGCATGTGAAGAGCTACAACACTCAGCGTCCGTGCAGAGAGTTCCCTCTGAGTGATGAAAGTGAAGGAGACATAGAGGAGTAACGCATACACACAGACACACACACACACACACACACACACACACACACACACACACACACACACACATACCTTTCCTGAATGTCTATAAATCACAGTGTAGTGTATTACACATTTTTAATGCTTAGTGTTTGTTGTGTTCATTTAACTTTACTGTACAACTATCATATTATTGTGACTGAAATAAACGTATTGGCTAACAGTATCGAACGGTTTTCGACTTGGCTCCAGACACCTCCATCTCTTCCTCCGACTCTTCCTCCGATTCCTCTTCTTCCTCACTGGAGTCCTCTTCATCACTAACCTTCAGGTTGTTCATATCCTGTGAAATACGGTGGGATTATTTTAGCGCTTTTAAGGTATTTCATTTCATATTCATTTGAGGTACAAAAACAAAATAAATACAAAAGCATGAGGGGGGTCACCTCAAAATCGCTGAGGTCACTTTCTTCAATCTCATCATCTGCAACAAATTCTCTCTTCCCGGCATCCTGCCAGGAGTCGCACACATTAGGCCAGCATTCCACCATCACAACCCGATTTACACATGTATTTCTCAGTTGTTCCAAAACACTACAGTAGGTGTGAGTAACAATCAACTCAGGACCTGGACGTCATTAGCAGCTACTACAGCAGCTCAAATGTTCACTCCCAGAGTTCTGAAACCCTTACATTGGGTCTTCTTGCTTTTACACACCTAAAAAGTGCCCTAAATACTCAATCTTGTGTAAATGTGTTGTGGGATTGGGAACCACTGCTCTATGTGTGTATGTGTGTGTGTGTGCCTAACAACCAACATTAACGACAAAACATCTATCATCAACTGACCCCTCAATCAAGTCCACTGCTTTATGAATGGTGAACTGGTGGCTTTGGGCATGCGTGTGCCTTTGGTCAACACAATCTCTGTGCTCTTTTAACTCACGATGCTTTAGGTCAACAGAACAGGCCGAAGCGCTTGCAAATTGACAGTGAAATCCAATATCCTCTCAGGCGAAGCATGTTGTTACAGTCTCTCTGTGTCAATAAATAACAGCATTGTCGAAGCGAAAGGTGACGCTCCTCTTCTTGAATATGTGCACCGGACACATCTCACCCTCTGATAACAGACAGGAAGGAGAAGACAAAAGCCGCACGCGTCACGGTATGATGTTAGCAGTCTAGCTCTCAATGCATTCATTCCCACCCTCCATAAACTAATACCTGCTTCCATTATAACGGCCTTTGTAAGTGGGCAAACCACAGCACGAGGGTGGCTGATTAGAAACGAGGCCTTCCAGAGCTGCAGCTCCTCCACAAACCAGCCGCTTTTTGTGACATGGCAATGTTGGACAGCACGCAGGCACTAACCACAGTAGTACAGCTCAACGCAGGACCGACGGACAGCATGCAGGCACTAACCACAGCAGCACAGCTCAACGCAGGACCGACGGACAGCACGCAGGCACTAACCACAGCAGCACAGCTCAAGCACTAAGCACCAGGTGAAATGAAGCAGGACTAAAGCAAAAAAGACCCATAACAATACAGCACCTAATAGCAGCAAAGAGGTTCTAAGTAGAGTACATATTATATTCTCCTATAAATATTGAATCTCTTACTATCATTATGTTTCTGGGAGTATTAATACAAGCCAGGATAAAATTTACTTTATTCTTTAAGTAAATATGATGTTTATTTATAGCAGTTGTAGTAGTTATAGCAGCATTTTTACAAGAATAACATTTTTTTATGGATAAAGCCCAGAGCACATAAACCCAGAGATAGTACACAGCTAATACATCAAGATGGAATTACAACATAACAGTTTCAGTCCTTCTTGTACTTCAAGAAGAAATGTCAGTTTTCTGTGGATGAAGGAGGTAGAATACACAGGAAGGGCGTTGAGCCTGGTGTGTTGGACCAAGAAGAAACTGTAAGACAGTTGGGCCCCAGTACTGGAGTTGAGAACCTCACCTCACAACTATCCCCTTTCACCTTCTCAGGGCCAAATCGTAAGTGTATGGATCTGGAGCCTTTGTAATAAGTACGCCTGTAAAATAGTTACAGATGTTTATTTTATTTATATATTTTCCTTTCGGGATAAGATATTGTCACGATCAGAACCTTCGATGTATCACGTGTTTCTGGTGAGACTTATTTACTGTTGCACACCAAAACAAGGGGCATGGAGCTAGAAGGAGGAGTGCGGCTACCCAGCCAGTTAGATAGCTAAAGTAATTGTAACGCTACAGCGTTTCTATCCACATAAAAATGTTATCCACACACCTTACGACAACATGTTTTAATTTAGCAGTTGTATCAGTAACTAGCTAGTTACTGTAGATAGATATCCTGTGTCTCTCTAGGTGAAGATGTCTGACACACACATGCAGCTTGCGCTCCTTCTCCAAGACCTCAACATGGCGGAACCTGCGTGTGAAGAGCCCCCCGTCACCGTCGTGCTGTCTCGGCTCCGCCAGCGCTTCGGGTCGGAGCCGCGGTGCGTGTTGAGGGGCGCGGCGGAGCTCTTCCTCCTCGGAGACGCGAGCTGGCTCTTCCCGCCGTCCTGCCTGGACGTGCGGAGCGCCTACGTGGAGCTGGTGGACTCCTTCACGAACTACGCCGCCCTGCCGATATGTGACCCGGACGGCGGGACTTTACCCGCCGGCGGCTACGAACACGTCCCACCTAAAGCCGCGGCGGTCATTGAAGCGCTTCTCGTCTTAACGGCGAAGCTGCACGAAGCCGTCCGGGCGGGTTCGAGCGGTTCGGCCACGGCGCGGTCGCTCGCAGGCGCACTGGCACCGAGTCTTTGTGTATTCTCCGTTACGCACCTACAGGAGCAGCCGTGGAGCAGTGAGGCCACCAGGAGAAGAGCCTTGGAGCTGCTGACCTCGACCGTCAGGGCGACCGGCAGTGGTTCACTACAGGAGATGTTGTGTGGTAAGACAGAAGGCGATCAAGACGGGACACTGAGACCCATCCTAGCCACACTGCAGCCAGAGCTGACAAAGTGAGTGTTTACAAACACGCCGCAAAGCATCTTTCTGCTTACTGAAGTTTGCTTAGTTTTTTCTGACACTGTAAACTTTATTCATCGTCTACTGTTATGAAACAATGGGTGTTTTTGTATTTAGGGGAAACTGGAAACGAAACCAGGCTGTGAGGCACGTGTTCTCCTGGGTACTGGTGCAGGTGGGACGCCCCTGGTTAGCAGAGTACCTAGACAAGGTGTTCCCTCCCTCTCTGCTCATGTCCGACGATTACCAGTCAGAGAACAAAGTTCTGGGAGTGCACTGTCTGCATCACATTGTCCTGAATGTGGTAAGTAACGGCGATTTTTGTCCACGAACATCACAGCTGATCAGTAGGCCAAAGATATCTTCAGTTTCTTTATCTTTTCAGCCTGCAGCAGAACTCAGGCAGTTCAACCGGGCTCAGGTGCTGTACCACGCCCTCTTCAATCACCTGTACACCTCCGATGCTCTACTTATACAGGTAACACACGCTCACACACATATGAATACACACAACATGTAGCCCTTCATATGTAGGTCCAGGCATGCCTTCAGAACTCTGGACATGTTTAAATCATGTTTTTTTGCAAACTGCAATATCATATCCAGGCTGCAATATATATTTATTACTGTATACGAGTCCCTTATAAATGCATCAGCCTTGCTAACATTTTGTCCTGTAATACTGAATCAGTAAATGGTAGTATTACTTCTCTGACTGTATGTCTGGTTGCAGGTGGTTCTCCCTTGTCTTATAGATCTGCTCCCGGTCCTTGAGAAACCCCTCACTCACACAGGATTACCACGGAAACCAAACCGCTTTGATGAGGTTGTCCGCCTCGTTTTAACGCACATGGAAATGGAACACAAGGTGGCGCTCCGCCGTATCTATGCCAACAACCTTTTTCTGTTCGTTGAAAAGTGAGTCCTACGTTCTTTCTAATGTTAGAAGATCGTAGATTCAGCCCACAGATGATCTACAAATACGACCCGTGATGTTATGTTCACATAGATGAATATTTGTGAAGTCAGCTAAGTCTTGAGAAACATGCCATCATACATTTGTGGTTATTATTATTATCGAACAGGATGGGTATAGGAATTGCTCGCCATCTGAAGAGGCTGGAGAGAGTGATTGTGGGATATCTGGAGGTGTCGGATGGTCCGGAGGAGAAAACCAGGCTGAGTATACTGGAAGTTCTGGAGAGAACCATACAGACCGCCTGGCCGAGGTCATCATCCTTTGATTCCAAACAGGAATATGTAGTTAGTAAACTAACCCATAAGCAGTAAATCATATGACGATTCTTATGGGGGGGGGGTATATTGTCAATGTGGAATTCGCATAAAGACGTAGACCGTTCAGAGCAAAATGGAAAATAACGTCAGTATGTTGTGTGGAAACGAATGCAGCTGTGCTAGTATTGATTTCTACGGTTTCTCCTGCTGGTCTCGCTAGGATGGCGTGCAGGATGGAGGTGCTGGCTAAGAGCTTGCTGAGGTTCCTGGTGGACGTGTCTTCTGAGCCACTGGCTCCTGAGCTCAGGGAGGAGCTGCTGAAGAAAGCCTCAGGCTGCCTGATGTTGCTGGACCACTGCTCCCAGGGCAGGCTGCAGGTTTGTTCGGGCCGTGTGTGTGTGTGTGTCTGTGCAAGAAGTGGGCCTAAATCTGTGCCATGTTCATTTTCTCTGGCCATTGGTGCTTGAATCAGTCTTCCTTTTTGGGAAATATGTAGTGGGCCCCATGTTTTTCTAGTGAAGCTAATATGGTGATATTAATATAATAGAATATAATAGGACACAGGTGAGTTCATCAGGCTTGTTCCTGTGAGCATGGTGCTGCATTTGTGAGAATTTGGACTGTACCTCTGGAAAGATGGACGTGCTACTGTTTTTAGTGTGAGAGTCAAGATTACTAGAATTGTGAGGTCTAGAATCTGCTTCACGGCACATCACGATCCAGTACCCTAACAAAATGGAACACATGCAAACACCTGCATTATCTCTTCCTGCAGGTCCTGCTGAGAAAGGTAGAGGGCAGCTGCGTCTCGGACCGTGTTCTGAAGTGCATACTGGACCTTACAGTGTCACAGGGTGTATAACATGATTGGTCAGAATGCTCAGCATCACAAAGGTGTTTATTTGCATATTTCAGCCTTTTGTGCTGTTGGTATAGTACAGTGGACAATATCGTGGTCATGACTCGCAAACGATGTGTTGCTCACTGCGTCTCATCACAGGACCTGGCTGGTGTGACTGAAGCTGTGCTGTGCAAACTCAGTCCTACTGTACATCATGTACGATGAACCTCCTCTCAAAATCCATCAAAGTGGTTTGGAGGAGCAGACACTCCCAAATGCACTAAAATGATATGAATGTTCCTTGCAATACTATAGACAAGAAATGAAATGTTTATTTTATGATTCTGACTGGTACAAATGTTCTATAATTGAATAAAGGAAAACCTTTATTAGTTTTGTGTGGGTCTTGTATTGCTGAACTTTCTTGCCAACTGCAATTTTGTAGTGTACTGGGAATTTTTTATTTAGGGTTTGAAATATGAAAGCTATAATAATTGCTGTCCAAATATCTTTATATAACTAAAAGCTGTGTTTAGACAAACGACAGCTAAATATCTATGTATAAGTTCTCTCTTGATGGGAGCAAACAGAAATGAAACCGTTATAATTAAAAAAATACATCTGATTGGTGCAGAAACTTGAATTCACTATTTTATAGTCTCCTAGACTTGCAGGGGACCACTGGTATGTAGAGAAGACTGTCCATTCCAACGACCACAGACCTCACCCAGCACTGGTGGTGACAGGGTCACGATGTGACTGCTTCAGCACCTGGGAGTCTCGGCTCTAGGGAGCGGACATCGTCTCTTGCTCACGCTCAATCGCCTTGACTGCTGGTTCTTTGAGTGGAGCATTCTAAGTCAACTGGATTGTTTCTTCTTCTACATCAACTTCTTCATTGTGTGTCACTCTCCCAGTCTGAACAGTAGTGCACTGCTATTCCCCATCGAAACATTTGCCCCACCTTTGACTCCGCCTTCCCGCAGATCTTCTCCAACGTATTAAATCCCACCAATCCTATAATGAACTGCCTCCACACTGAAAACCATTGCTTTAGACCCAAATCCCTTTTTAATGCGTCCAACACGCTGCCCCAAACCTCAACGTCTGCTTCATTATGAAGACACTCTCTTCTTCAGGATCTGTTTGCTAGGCGAACGTCTGCCTTTTCTCACCTAGTTCTCCCTGCCACAATCTTATTTTCATAGGCAGTGTTTATTAGTCAAACACATCCATTATTTTCTTAAAACACAGTACAGACTCCTGTAGGTCACCAGGCAAAGCACAGCTCGACGTTATTAATGTGGGTTTAATTTCCCAGGGACCACACACAATGTCAAACTGATTAACACCAAATGTTATCAATGTAAATGACGCTGCCTCAGGAATTCAAGCTAAAATAAATCTTCAATTCTGACAAACCCTTCAGTTATAAAACATAAAACATTTAGGTCTAGCTTTTCCTGTTGGGGTCTTCTGCTAGGTCTAACTCCACAAACGTATTTGTTTACTTAATCTGCTTTCATCTGCCATCTCCAAGATTTTGTCCAACATGTGCTTGACTACCTAATCCTAGACTAAAAAGAATTTCCTGTTAATACTGTTTGGTCCAAGGCCGCCCTTAATCCCTGATCTCCGGTGACGGTAACTTTGTGATGGTTGGGTGAAAATACGACAGGGAAGGTGTGTTGTGGAGAATGTTCTATAATTTGAATTCTACACTAGACGTTTCTCTCAGTAGGAGGGACCACGTTTTACAATGCACGAAAGGTTAACAGCAAAATTCCAAAAGTTATATAAAACACTTTCTGAAGGTATTTTTATAACTAAAATGTATTATCCATAATTATCTTAGAACAGAAATTTATCATCAGCGCCTCTTGACAACCAGCGCCTCCGACACAAAAATGTCTTGTTCTGCTTAACTGCAGCAAACAGAAAACAAAGCCACCCGTTCTAAAGCAGCCACAGTCGACGTACAGTGGAGATTTCCGTGAGGGGTGTGTGCTGGAGGCGGGGCTCCAGTATAGTGGGCGGGGCTCTCCAGTCCTAAGAGGCCTTGCTCTTGGGAGCAGGCTCAGTCTCCTGCTCGTACTCGATCTCCACGTAAGCCCGTTTGTGCCTCACTGGTCCTTTCAGTGGCATCTTTCCTTTCGACTTGGCCCCAGACACCTCCATCTCTTCCTCCGACTCTTCCTCCGACTCCTCTTCTTCCTCACTGGAGTCCTCTTCATCACTAACCTTCAGGTTGTTCATATCCTGTGAAATACGGTGGGATTATTTTAGCGCTTTTAAGGTATTTCATTTCATATTCATTTGAGGTACAAAGACAAAATAAATACAAAAGCATGAGGGGGGTCACCTCAAAATCGCTGAGGTCACTTTCTTCAATCTCATCATCTGCAACAAATTCTCTCTTCCCGGCATCCTGCCAGGAGTCGCACACATTAGGCCAGCATTCCACCATCACAACCCGATTTACACATGTATTTCTCAGTTGTTCCAAAACACTACAGCAGGTGTGAGTAACAATCAACTCAGGACCAGTCACCCGGACGTCATTAGCAGCCTAAATTAACATGAGGAAATTAAAAAAAATCTCTAAACACTGTTATAACCACTGTGTCTCACCTCATCCTCATCCTCCCCCTCATCCTCCTCCTCAGCTTCAGACTCTGTCTCCTCGTCCTGTTTCTCCAAAGCTTTATCAAAAGCGTGGATGGGGAAGTTGTAGATATCCCCATACTGACACGAAACAAGGAGCACAAAAGCAAAGCGACAAAAATACGTTACTCAGTCAGGACCCAGCCAATCACAGAGGGTCGTGCCAAAGGACCAGCCCCCCCCCCCCCCCCCCCCCGACGCGGTTTGGAGCAGCCTGTGGTGGAGTCATTCTCACCGTGCCCTGCTTCAACCTCTCCAGAAGTTCCTTCTCTATGGCATTGTCCAACTGAGCAGCAATAAGGGCTTTTTCCTACAACGAAAAGCAAATAACAGATGTGCCTCAATTTCTTTCACCAGACATGTCCAATATGGAGCTGGGCACATTCCCACTAGACAAACGCACCTCTCTCCGTTTTTCTCTCCTCTCTACTTTTCTGCTAAGGGGCACCAGTTTCCTCCTGTGAACAAATGGAACAGACTCATTGTACAGAGAACCAGGAGACCACAAACTCCCTCAGCAACACCACTGCTTTGCGGACTCGTTCAGCAGAATACCCATTAAATGCTGTGCAAGCAGCAGGCATTAGTCTGGTGCCCAATATCAGCCACGTAACACAGAACATAAGCTGTCCATAACATCAACCATGTAACACATGACATGAGATCAACTGGCTGCTTTTATTGATTCTAGTTGGGCTGATATACAGGTCAATGAATATAAGAAAATGTACTACAGAATGACAGCAGCCTGCAAATCTAGGAACACAGCGGGGGCACTCACTGTCTCTTGAGTGTGAGCTTGCGTATGCGGATGAGGTATTGTGTGATCTTCGTGAAGCGCTGTTTACACTTGTGCCGATAATACCGCGGCCAGTAAATGAGATTCTCGTCGATCTCCTGCAGGGCCTTCTCGTAATTCTCACTCAGTTTCACCTGTGACAAAACATTACAACCGTAACATATGGTCACGTATCCAAGATCACTCAAGCTGAGAGAATGGATCCTTGTGGTACTGCATACAGAAAATTTAGCTCAAACATGTACAAAAATATACTTCAGCAAACATACAATTCTGTAATTTGCTGTAATCCTATTAATCTTGATGTAGGACAGCACATTGTTTACCTTTTCCCACAGGCGACCAGGGAAAGCGGCTCTTTCAATAACCTTCATGTACAGGTAACACCGACCTAGGCACACAGAGAAATCCATCACACCGGCTGAAATAACTTCAAGCTCCACCAGGTCTCAGACATCAGGCAGGAGACGTTTGGAGACACCGTGAGACACCATACCTTTCTCTTCTCTCACGGTGGCATACTGGCTGTTCGCAAGTGGGCACGACTGGCGGTTACACAGACCGGTGGTGTTGTATTCGTTCCGGCAGAAATGTTTCGTTTTTGTTCTTCAAGGATTAAGTGAATAAAGCATAAGGTTCACGATACTTTGGTAAGATATAAACCTTCTAATAGACATACTTTATACACAAATGACAGGGTTAGGTTTAGTATCAGTTATTATCGGTTACATTTCTAGGTTTAGATGAGGAGAGTGCTGACTTACTTTACTTTATAGGAACAGAACTGCTTGCTGCCGATGAGATCCCAGATTACCTGTAAAGAAACATTAGATCAGTGGTATAAATCTGACTAGTTTAGACAGCCAGCTAGTTAACCACCGATCTGTAACTGGCTTTTCACAGTTGTCTACTTACGTCGTCGTGCTGCATTGTTGATTCCCCTCAGTTATGGTCGACGCTTTAATATATAATGTAGTCACAATCGACGTGATCCTGAAATTAACGCACACCTGAACTTAAAATACAACACCGACTTTCGCACAAGGTAAACTGCCACATGGAAACTCTAGGAGGCCACCATGTTGTCGCACGACGGCCGCTTCTTCTCTTGCTCCGCTGCGCAGTTGCTGTATCGCGCACACGTTGCGCGTATCGCCCCCTACCGGCGAATGTGTGTGACACTCGATTGATAGGAAGCTTGTTGTTTGTGTTATATTATCTAATTGACATGCACAATCGAGCCTAGCGCAACATCAGTGCGCGTTGTTCGAGATCTGAGTTGGATCAACCCGGGATCGCCTTATATTCTCTATAATGAAGTTATCTGGCTAACCATCTCCTTCAAACACCTTAATCGTACGCTTGCCATTGCTTCCGCATAAGCAAACGTCTTTTTTATTTTTGGGACTATGTTGAAAACCCTTCTTACATTTGAAGAGATTAGTGATGGGTCGGACGAGTATTTTTCCATATGTTTGAAACATGATGCTGTACAGTATGACACTGACGTCAATAAAGAAACATTAACAACAACATTATAATATTAGATAAACTTCCTGTGTGTTTCCATTGATAAAAACTGACACCCCGAAATGGTTTTCTTTATTTTTAACAACAGAATATATTTGGATTCAGACGGTTTGTGCGCAAGTCGTAACAAAAGGCCGCGCATTTCACAATAATTGTGAACAAACCAATCATCATTATTTCAGAACCAGAAGGATCGCTGAGTTACGTGTTCAGTAGAAACAAATGTAATCTCATAGTTGTTTGAAGGAGGGTATGGTCACTGATATTTTTCTTTCGTCATAAATCTGATCGTCTTCCACATTATTATCATAATGCTCGGTTAATAATCACAGCACGGAGTCGTTATAATAAAATCATTTCAATAAAGAAGACACTAGTAATCGTATTCAGGAGCGATGCATTCTGGGTACACAACTCGGCTATTTCGTCACAGGCTGCCGAAGCTCCGCCCACTATTGACCGTAGCCAGAAGAACTTAACGCTGCAATCAGACTGGCGAAGTGACGCTGAACAAAACATGAAATAAGACTTTTAACAAGCGGAAATAATTTCTGATACAATGCAGAGCCTTGACATTTCTTTATAAAGTACAAAGGACATTGCTTTTTTTCGTGTTAAACTTTGGATTTAATTGTATATTTTCAGTAGTTAAACGTTTTTCAAAAGTTCAAAAGTTGTAAATTACATTACAAATATTTTTGCTATTATTGATAGGGGTGCTGGGACTCAACTTTAAACTAAAACTAAAAAGTGAATAAAGTGATAAAGAGTTTTCAAACAGAGAAATGTTTTGAATTAAAATATAAACGTCAGCGTTAATGAAATCTAAGTGTTTTTATATTTCATGTATTTCTAACCTTTCTAATTAATTATAGATTTGTATGTTATCTTGTTTGGATGCTCTGTGGATATGTTGGTTATCCTGGCTGAATTTAGCCTCGAGTCCGTTGCATGAAAGCAGGTTAACCCTTCCCCGGTCAAGTTACTATGGTGATTTATTCTTTGCAGGTAGCCTGCTCCAGACCAGGTTAACAGGCAGGTTCAAATTAATCCTAGTGATTCCCCCGTGTTTCTACCGTCAGTCCTGTGAGGAATTAATGTATTTTACAGCATGTCCATGATAATTCTGAATATGCTGCATCATTTTAAGTATCATACGTTAATATATTACACATATATTGCCATTTTTTTTCATTTAATTAAAGTCTGTTGACTGTAATTGCAACAATTTTTATATTTATTTAATTGGTATCATTATTAACCAGGTGTAAATGTTATATTGCTATGCTAATGAAAATGTCAATTGCTGTCAGAAGTTTGATGAATGTGTTTTATTGCGATTTGTAATTCATCTTACAAAACATGGCTGATGAAGTTGCAAGTGGTTTCAATAAAGTTTGTGATGAGGGCAATATAGTATATTTAGTATATACACTCACCAGCCACTTTATTAGGTACACCTGTCCAACAGCTCATTAACGCTAATGTCGAATCAGCCAATCACATGACAGCAACTCAATGCATTTACAGCCTACCTGAGCATTGTTGCGGACTGTGTCCATCCCTTTATGACCAGACCACAGTGTCCCCATCTTCTGATGGCTACTTCCACCAGGCTAACGCACCATGTCTTAAAGCGCAAATCATCTCAGACTGGTCTTGAACATGACAATGAGTTCACTGTACTCGAATGATCTCCACAGTCACCAGATCTCAATCCAATAGAGCACCTTTGGGATGTGGTGGAACGGGAGATTCACATCATGGATGTGCAGCTGACAAATCTGCAGCAACTGTGTGATGCTGTCATCTCAATATGGACCAGACTCTCTGAGGAATGTTTCCAGTACCTTGTTGAATCTATGCCACGAAGGACTGAGGCAATTCTGAAGGTGAAAGGGGGTCTAACCCGGTACTATCAAGGTGTAACTAATAATAAATCGGCCAGTAGTATTAATATAGTGTATATTGTATATATAGCTTGTAGTAATATAGCATATAGGTATATAGTAAAATAGTATATTCTATAGTATATGGGTATATAGTATATAATAATATAGTATATACTATAGTATATAGGTTTATAGTATATAGTAATATAGTATATATAGGTCCTACTCACATTCACTGTTTCCTCTTCATAATGTCATGCCCTTTTTTGGATAAGGAAGACCTAATTCTCAGATGAGCATTTAGGCGTTAAGTCTTCCTGTACCACAGATGGGTCTTGTTACACTGTGATTCAGACGGCACAATGCCATGCTCACTGTGCCACAGATGGGTCTGTTACACTGTGATTCAGACGGCACAATGCCATGCTCACTGTACCACAGATGGGTCTGTTACACTGTGATTCAGACGGCAAAATGCCATGCTCACTGTACCACAGATGGGTCTGTTACACTGTGATTCAGATGGCACAAAGCCATGCTCACTGTGCCACAGATGGGTCTGTTACACTGTGATTCAGACGGCACAATGCCATGCTCACTGTACCACAGATGGGTCTGTTACACTGTGATTCAGACGGCACAATGCCATGCTCACTGTACCACAGATGGGTCTGTTACACTGTGATTCAGACGGCAAAATGCCATGCTCACTGTGCCACAGATGGGTCTGTTACACTGTGATTCAGACGGCACAATGCCATGCTCACTGTGCCACTGATGGTTTGTGATTCTTTGCAAGTGGGAGCTTCCTTTATTCTGCTGGAGATGCAGAGAACCTCAATAAAGACATTCAATATGTGAGCAGACACCTAAATCTATTCACCTCGTTTGTTCATTGTTATCTACATTCACTTACCAGCCTGTAAAATGTAAGTAAGTAAGTAAGTAAAACTTTATTTATATAGCACTTTTCTAGAATCGCTCACAAAATTTAATTATATCTCCTTTTAACTTGCTGCCAGGTCCTCTCCTGGCCAGACAATATTGTTCTTTATGAAGGATGAACAGATAAAATAGACAAAAAATGCAACATGGGAAAATTAGATTTAATGACACACGTTGTGGATAATCGTTTGCACTTATTTATACGTTACATTTCCAGAGTAATATGTACATCTAGGTGCCCTATTTAAAGCGAGGTGTACAACTGTTGATTAGTGGACTTGAAAAGTAAATCCTCTAGTCATTTAAATGAGTGCAGTGTAGTTTTTCCCCCTCATTGTAAAGCGACCGTGGGTATGAGAAAGGCGCTATATAAACTAAACTTATTATTATTATCCAATGGGATTAATTGACAGACTTTTCCGGCTTAACAAATGTGATGGGAGAGAGTACGCTTCTGACCGAGTAAAGAACTTTAGAGACGTGGCCTAGTTTCTCTCCGCGTTGTTGTGGTACACGGGAAAGCCGTTCCCGCACAGCTGGATATCTGGAGAAACGAAAGTGAAACAACTATGTTCTCTGCTCGTCACGTATCGTCTAAGTGGTTATTGTAAAAATGGCAGAAGGACTTTCCAACGTTATGGACCTCGTCTGCTGCCCAATCTGTCTGGATTGGCTGAAGGATCCGGTGACTATTCCCTGTGGACACAGTTTCTGTCGGGGATGTATCAATGACTGCTGGGATCAGGATGATCAGAAGGGATCCTACAGCTGCCCCCAGTGCAGACACAGCTTCACACCAAGACCTGTTCTCAACAAGAACACCATGCTGGCTGAACTGACTGACAAACTGAGGAAGACAAAACTCCAAGATGTTGCTCCTGTTGTCTCCTCTGTTATACCTGGAGATGTGGAGTGTGACGTCTGCACTGAGAGAAAACACAACGCTGTCAAGTCCTGCCTGACGTGTCTGCTGTCCTTCTGTGAAGCACATGTTCAGAATCATTATGGATCTCCTGCTTACAAGAAACACAAACTGGTCGAGGCCTCAGTGAATCTGCAGGAGAAGATCTGTGGACTTCATGACAGGCTCTTGGAGGTTTTTTGCCGCACTGATCAGAAATTGATCTGTTATTTGTGTGTGATGGATGAACACAGCAGTCATAAGACAGTCTCAGCAGCAGCGGAAAGAACCGAGAAGCAGGTAAAACAATCTGATTCATACAGTTTTTCCAAGTAAAGGCAATGAAGTGACCAGTTCAGCATTTAAACATGATGCACAATCTGCATCGTCTTTTCCCTGCAGAAGGAGTTGATGGAAACCCAGAGGGAAAACCAACAGAGACTCCAGTTTGAAGAGCAGAAGCTCCAGGAACTGAACTGGGCGGTGGAGTCTCTCAGGGTGAGTGAGACCAGAGCAGATGACAATGGCTATGTGCCAGAAGCGCCATTTCAGGACTCTGTTCTGGTTGGTGAGTGCGGAGTGACTCTGGGTGGATCCCTTTTCCAGAACCACTGAGCTCCACTGTGGGAGGCAGCTGCTTTAAACAGACACCTCATCTCTGTGTCTCCTCTCTCTGTGTCTCCCCTCTGTGTCTCTCCTGTTTCATGTTTCCTCTCTCTGTTTCTCCTTTTTCTGTATCCCCTCTCTCTGTGTCCCCCTCTCTCTGTGTCTCCTAACAGTGCTCAGCGCAGGCAGCATTGGAGGAGAGTGACAACCTCTTCACTGAGCTGATTCAGTCTATTGAGCAAAGACGCTCTGACGTGAAAGAGCTGATCAGAGCTCAGGAAAAGGCTGAACTGGATCACATTCAAGAACTCATGAGGAACGTGGAGCAGGAGATCACTGATCTGAGGAGGAGAGACGCTGAGATGGAGAAGCTATCACTTACAGATGATCACATCCACTTCCTCCAGGTAACATCATTTCATAAGGGCTGTCCAGTGACCCTCATCTGGTGGTTCCCTAATAACAAAATATTATATTATTCTGGTTTGCTATATATGGGTCAAGTTAAGATTTATACTAACGTGAAGTACCAGCGGTGATTGGAAATTCTTTTTAGTCTGGGATTAGGATTTATTTGCGTATCTGGAAAGTGACCGATGCATGCACTGAAAAATGTACTCTCACTCTATGTGTGTATCTGTGTCTTCTTTTTTCTTTCAAAAGAATTTCATTTATCTCCCTGGATCTGCAGACCTAACCTGTAACACCATTAGAACATGTGTTTCAATAGAGGAGCTGAGGAACATTTTCTCTGGGGTGAAGGAACAAGTTGAAAAGCTCCACAAGCCAGAAGTAATCCAATTATCTCGAGGTGTGATATGTGAACAGATAATAACAATAATAATAATGGTGATTATGATAAAGCAATAAAAATAATAATATTTTAAATAATTACTATATAATATTTTAAAAAGAACATTGAAAATAAATGAATAAAACATAAAAGAACATTTAGAAATGGCATATAAAATGACAGTTTTGAGATGTTTTTTGAAGGTGCCATTTGATGTCATATTTGCAGGTAGAGAATTCCAGAGCATGCAGCCATAATATCTAAGTTTCTGGGATGACTAGATTTCCAGGAAGCATGTCCAATTTTTCTAAAATAATTTATTGCCCGTCACTGTTCTGATGACCTGCACGTTTTCCTTCCTTCTGCCTCCAGATTATCTTCCGATATTTCGATTTGGAGCATCACTTGCAGACTTGGCAAAGAACTTCGGTGAATTTACTTTTCAAAAGAAGGGTTGGTTGTTACTACAGTTCTCTTTATTTCAGAGAATGTATGTGTATTCTGTTTAAATACCTACAATTTGGAAGCAAAAAGAAAGAATGAGTGAATGAATGATATGTGATCTAATTCTATTTTTTGACTCATCTAATACAGACTTAGTGTAAGCACAAGAAAACCACACGCTATAAATTTCTTTCTGATTGGACACACAGTAGTGGTGCATACAGGAGTGCGCATATGAGAACGCATCATCTGGTGCTTACAAACCCATGACCCCTAGGGGCCCTCGGAAGAATGAAAAAATAACACATTGCAATGACTGATTAGTTTTCTAGGAAGACAATATTTTTATTCTCTTGGGCGAGCAGAGTCATCCCACAGCGAAGAGGAAGAGGAGGAAGAAGAGGACGAGGGCAGTGATGATAATGCTTCTAACAGTACTGACCTTGACAAGCCCGTTGTAGTTCTACCTAAGGTACAGTATGTTTGGTTCTCAACGATCTTTTATAGTGAACCAGAATCTAATAACTGCATATTCTGATAATGAGTTTATGCACATACTTGTACTCTAAAAAGGTCAGAGAAATTAAACTCTGTGGTTTACACCTCTTGACAGGTTGAGGTGAAAACTGGTGAGGAGGATGAAGAGATTCTTTACAATGAGAGAGCAAAGCTTTATAGATGGGACCGTGATTGTAACCAATGGAATCAGCGTGGTGTTGGTAACATCAAAATCCTTTTACACCCACTAAAAAAGACCTACCGTGTACTTATGCGACGCGAGAAGGTTTTGAATGTGTGTGCCAACCACATCATCACCAAGACCATGGAAATTAAACCAATGAAGAGCTCATTCAACGCATTCAGTTGGACGGCTAATGACTATGCAGGTAGACCGACTGAAACAAAAAGCTTTATCTGATTGCACAGTCCAATTTCTATTCCGATATTTGATTTGTTACTAAATTTGAATTTTAAAGTTCTATATGTGAAAGTTCCAAATGTGTTTTTTTCCCCACGGACACCCAGATGGGGATGCAAAGGTGGAGCAGTTTGCTGCCAAGTTCCTGACTGGTGTTCTCGCTGACGCCTTCAGGAGAACATTTACAGAATGTCAGAGTGGCATGGCCCAGGTGGATGTGTTGCATACTGTGTAGCTTCCTGATGTCACTGTTCATTTACACCCATTTGCTGATCATTGGGGCCGGGGCGGCACGGTGGTGTGGTGGTTAGCACTGTCGCCTCACAGCAAGGCGGTCTGGGTTCGATTCTCGGTCTGGGCTGTTCTGTGTGGAGTTTGCATGTTCTCCCTGTGCCTGCGTGGGTTTCCTCCGGGTACTCCAGTTTCCTCCCACAGTCCAAAGACATGCGTGTTAGGTTGATTGATCACTCTAAAATTGCCCGTAGGTGTGAGTGCGTGCGTGTGTGTTGGCCATGCGGTGGACTGGCGACCTGCCCATGGTGTACCCTGCCTTCGCCCGGAGATGCTGGGATTGGCTCCAGCCCCCCCGTGACCCCGACTAGCGGGATTAAGCGGTTCAGATAATGGATGGATGGATGGATGAATTGGGGCCATTAGTAATTTTAGCTTACCAAGAGAACTTGGTCCATCTATGGAGACAAGTTTGCGGATGAGAACTTTGATATGTAGCACACAAGAGCAGGCCTCCTGTCCATGGCCAATCACGGGAGAGATACTAACTCCCAGTTTTTCTTCACCTTGAAGAAAGCTGAGCAATTAGACTTCAAGCATATTGTTTTTGGCTTTGTGAAAAATGGAATGGATGGGAGAACCGGGTTCTAGGAGTGTAAAGAAAAGAATAACAGTTCTAGATTGTGGACAGCTGTCATTTTCTATACGATACTGATTTTAAATACTGTGTTTAAAGTTTCTGGCTCACTCTAACTGTGGAGCCCTGTCCACTGACCCTGTACAGATGATTAAACTGGAGTCATTTTTTATTCATATAAACATTTATTTGATGAGAAATTTGCTCAGATGAGGAGTGCTATATTGTCACTATAATAATGATACTAACTTGTACTCTTTAGTACAATGTAATGGTATTAATTGTTGTTTTATACCATTAAATTGTTATACTGCATTATACTGTTAAGGACCTACATTTTATGCAGATATTTAGAACATGAAGTACCCATCTGTCTGTGTTAAATACAGTACAGCAAATGTTAATTAGCAAATGCACAGGGATTTGCAAATTGATAATAAAGGTGCATGACCACATAATGTTGTTGTTATTATTATTATTATTGCACTTACCTCATTCTAACTGTCTGTCTTAACATGTAAGAGATTTGTTCACAATGTCTCCTCTGCAAATTACTTTGACATTTAAATAAACATGAATACTGAGGTCCAGTAATGATTTTGCAACATAAAACAACATATGATTGTGCCCTGACTGCACAGAAACCTTTGGAACTTCAAACAGCAATTCACTGAACAGCATATTCTGGCCTGCTTGTCTTAATCTTCTGTCTCTTCCCAGTTGTCCTCTTGTCGTCTTCCTGTCTGCCACCTGTTTTTCCACATCTGCATCCTCACCAGCTACTTCCTTTGACATTTCTTCAAGAAAAAATTGTTTTGTTTGTTTTCGAGTCTTCCATAAAGTACAGGAAACGACAACAAGAAAACAAGCCATCAATGCTCAGAGTAACCTGGACTTGGAATGACCCGTCTTGTAATTTGTTGCCATTTCCTGCATGAAATATGTTAGGAAGCACTGAGCAGAGGTAGCGCTGAGCAGAAGTAGCGTTGAGCAGGGGTAGTGTTGAGCAGGGGTTATGTCAGACTTTAAGAACTAGTCATGCAATCAATTTATTAATATTTTATTAGGTGAAATCAACATTTTATTAAACTTCATAAATAATTTTTTATGTCACTCTCCTTGTGCCATTTCCTGCATAACACATTCCTGTTTTAAACTTTTCTTGAAAAGATCTGATGCTGTTCACATTAAATCTGCTAAATACATATATTATGTTTTTTTTCCTGTAGCCTCTAGGGTGCCAAAAGCCCTATTCAGAGTAGGTTAGTCTGTGATGAAACAGTTTTACATGTATTCTCAGTGGTTAACTTTCAGTGATTCAGTGATTTTTGTTCTTTTCTGTTTATACTGTTGTCAACCAGAGGGATACACCCCGCATCTTGAGTCTTGATTCCTCTGAAGGTTTCTTCCTCATGCTCTAGGGAGTTTTCCTTGCCACTGAATGTGTGAAGCTGGTTTGTCACAACGGCTGATGTAAAAAGTGTTATATAAATAAATTTGACTTTGACCTTTCACATTAAATCCACAGAGCTTTTAAAAGTGCCAGCTAAAGTGAGTAAAGCTGGGTAAAAGATTGTAAAGTGTATGTGTGCAGGAAGACCTGACATGGTTGCAGGAGGAGAAAGAGGTGTCGAATGAATAGGTGCTCCAGGCATTTGATGAGGTCATCATCCATTATAACCAGAAGAAGGAGGAGGTGGTGGAGAAAGCCAAGCAGGTGGAGGCTCTCATGGAGGAGCTCCGCCTGAAATCCGAATGAGAGTTTAAACTTTCATCCTGAATAAAGTAATTGGTGCACACACACTGCATCAGTTTGGCTGCAGGTCTTCTCCATGGCTGGGGCTCGAAATCCTTGCGTGAACAGTAACTGCTCAGTGGGGTTAAGGACGGAGAGCGTGGGTGGAGGTGATGGAGTAAAAGATGCTGATTGGTGAAAAAATGCTTCATCCAACATGACCAGCTCTGCATCCCCTTTGTCTTCTGCTGTGACGATGGCACGGAGGCTGTTCAACAACGTGATGTTACCGCCACGTTGGCCCGCAACATTAAAAACAGTTCTGTGGCCAATTATGTTTCTCACTCTTCTTTTTTGTCAGGTTACATCAGCCACATCTGTGAAGATAAATTCTTATGAGATTGCATAAGTCAGGCAAAACATGCTGAAAAATAACATCATGTAGACCTACTAGGAACATACCAGCACACAACACTGAGGTGTACATTTCATACCTCAACATATTTACACCGCTTTTATTTGAAGACAGGTCAACTCACCTGCTGTATTTTTGTTGTGCTTAAAGTATAAATATAACTCTGATTTAACTCTGAAATATAACTGATTGACGAGCTTACAGATAATCACAGTAAGAGTCTGTTCATTTGATAGCTGTGTTTGATTAGTTTGTTCACAGGTGGGTGTGTTGAAGCTCATTGAAATGTAAAAGATGTGATGTAATAGATGTCAGTGTCTAATGAACAGAAGTGTGTTTAGTAGTTTGCAAAACACTGTATGGTGTGAGACTATGTGCTTGTAGTTCGGCAGATCTGGGCTGAAGTTGTGCTATTTGAGTGTCAGGTTTCACCAACTGTGAGTAATTGTATATTTTTGTTTAAGTAAGTAAAGTGTATTTGTTGGGAAGCACCATAGCAGCTGAGGCGGGTTGAGACTCAGTAACAGGAGTAGGATTACCTCAGCAGGACATCAGGAGTAGGATTACCTCAGTTGTAACGCGGGTGTACCAACAAGTACACACCACGTAGAGAAAACCATGAGAATGGTGGACCCAAGTGCCGGCTCACATTGACAGTAAAATAGGCAAAGCCTAACGTTAGTGTGAGAGAGAGACGCGAGAACACAAAAGAAAAGGCAATGCAGAAAACTCAATGCTACAGCACGTCTCATGTGTTTTATATGCTCAGACTGGGAATGACTATAGATGAGGATATCATCGAGGTAAACAAACACGTAATGTGTTTCTACAGAGGGTGCCCCAACTCTGCACAGTGCGGGAGAGCCAATCGACCTCAGGATTGTGATGCTGAAGCCAAGAAAACCCCAGGATGAGACGCATATGAGGGGCACTTATAACATAGCTGCTCTCTGTGTTCTCCTATGGTCAAATCCAAAGGGATAGTCTGCGTGTTAAACTCTCCTACACAAGATGGCGCCTGTGGTGGCATGCCGTCAACTTCGTCTCTCTCGCCTATTTGATTTATTGATTATAATTACTTTATTGCTATGTGTATTTTGCCAAAATGTATTTGCTATGATTGTTTATAATCGCCAGGACCTTCTTAATATTAGGGCTCTTAGTGAGTCGCTAATATCAATAAATCCTGGCTTAGGCAAGCAACATATCATTCTTCCACCTGTGCTTGCTGAAGTTCCTGCTCATTTACTGTACTCTCCCTGCTTACAACCTTGGAAAAAGCGTTCTAAAAAAACGAGGGAAACGAGGTGGCATTATTGTGAAACTCAAGGCCTACTTAGCGGCTTCTCTTGGAGGACATGGTGCTCACCGGTTATGTCGTGGACGCCCTATTCCCGCAATATGGCGAGCACTGCACACGAGAGACTGCTGGATTCGTCCTGTTTTCCCTGAACCCTCGAGTACTCCTCGAGTACCTCGAGCTTCCTGTCTTCTCTCGACCAGTGTGCAAAAGTTTCTCAGTTACTACGATATTGCTGCTATCCTAGGGGCCGGAGAGGTGCTACACCTGGGCTGCTTCGACCGCTGAAACGCGCCGTGGTGTCGGCGTCCGAGGAGTCTAAACTTTGTGTGGCATTACTAAATACCAGGTCATTGGTAAATAAAACATTTTTATTGAATGATTTCTTTACTGCACGGAACTTGGATCTTATGCTACTGACAGAGACTTGGCTTCGGGATGGTGAGTGTACACCGCTGTCTGAACTCCTTCCACCAGGCTGCTTATTTTTTTAATTCCCCTCGGAGTACGGTGTTACACCGAATTCTGCGACCGTCGAATTTTGTGACCGCAGAGGGCGCTATTTCGCAGTTTCAGTTCACAGGCACGAGCGCTTTACGAATGCTGCGTAAGCTACGCCGACGCGCTTTCTTTTGTCGTTTTGCTGCTGTCCACGAGCCAAAATATGAGAGATGCGTGTATTTACATTTTATGTCGTCTGTTAACAAGAATGTTTCATTACAACATTTTTACACGTGACGACAGGAGTAAAGTCAGCCAATACATACGCCTGAAAATAGCAAACTTTTCATAAGTAAGTTATGTAAGCTGCTGTCATTTGGACCTCATTCCGAATGGTAATTATACACTTCTGAATAAAATGTTTAAATATAGTCTCTTTTTACTCTATATGTTACCATTAGGGTCAATTTTCAAGAAATATAATCTTTCTTTCCATTTTTATGCTGATGATGTCCAGATTTACTTGCCTTTGAATTCTCAATCTGTTAACCCTGTACAGACATTACTTGATTGTTTGACTGATGTTAAAGCCTGGATGTCTGCAAATTTTTTAAACCTCAATGATAAAAAGACTGAAATTATTATGTTTGGATGTGGCCCAGCAGATATAGCCGCTGGCTCGTTAGGCCCCCTATCAGCAAGGCTACAGTCTTCCGTAAAAAATCTTGGGGTGATATTGGATGATAGGCTGAAATTTGATCGCCAGGTTAGCTCAGTTGTGAAAAATAGTTTTTATCATTTAAGGGTTTTATCTAAAGTTAAAGGATATATCTGCCATATAGAGAGTTTGAAACTGTAATTCATGCTTTTATTACTACAAGATTGGACTATTGCAACTCTCTCTATTCTGGCCTTGACCAGTCATTGGTGCGCCGTTTACAGCTTGTGCAAAATGCAGCAGCCCGTCTCCTTACTGGTAAACGTAAACGGGATCATATATACCCGGTTCTAGCCTCTCTTCATTGGCTTCCAGTTGCTTTTAGAATAGATTTTAAAATTTTAATGTTTACTTTTAAAGCCCTTAATGGACTAGCCCCTCAATATTTGATAGAGCTTCTTCATATTCATGCTCCTGCTAGACTCATCAAGTCAGCTTCTTTTGGTCCCTCCTAGAACAAAACTTAAAACCAAAGGTGACAGAGCCTTTGCAGCAGTAGCTCCTAGGCTCTGGAATAATTTACCTGAGCACATTCGATCTGCTGATTCCCTTGAGACTTTTAAATCTTCTTTAAAAACATATTTATTTTCATTGGCATACAATCATAGTTAAGTACATTTTTAATAGATTCTATTTCATTTTAACTGCCTATTTGGGCTATTGTATTTAATGTATTTTATGCTACTGTTATTATTATTGTATTTTTTTTTCGTTCATTGATTTTAACTACTTGAAAGTTGTAATACTGCTGAATTTACCTTAGCTTTGATATCGCTTCTCATTTGTACAGCACTTTGGTCAACCTCGGTTGTTTTAAATGTGCTATATAAATAAAGCTTGACTTGACTCCTGAAACAAACGTATGTCGGTCCAATGCTGCCACTGAAAGAGGTTTTTCTGGCTACTTAATGGAACACAGAGTTCCTTAGCCAATGAAACGTTGATAAAACTGGCGGCAGCGCCTGAATCAATAAAAGCCAACATGCGCTTTTCCGTAGCACCTGCCAGGTTAGAGACACATGGACAAAGTCCATTAGTAGGAGGGCTAGGAGCTGGACCCGCCAGGGCCTCCTGCTTTACTGGAGGGCCGATCCTTTTCCCTGGAACTCGGGGCATCTAGAGCGTTGATGCCCCTCACCACCACAATACAGGCATCTGGCTTCTTGAAGACGCATCTGTCTTTCCTGGTGAGCGGACTCAAACTTGGGGCTAGGCCTGAGCCTGGGGTGTTTTAACACTTCTGCATTCATAGCGACGGTTACCTAATCGCACCGTGAACGCAATCAGAGCATCCAGAGCTGCGGGAGGGTCACAGAGTGCCAAGTCGTCCTTGAAATCTTCTGATAACCCCTCCTGATATATAGCTATGAGGGTGTCAGTACACCATCCACTCTCGTAGCCAGAGTTCTAAATCAGAGGGAATACTCAGCGACAGACAACTTAACTTGGTGTAAACGTAACAGACGCTCAACAAACGTTCAAATGAGGAGCATACCTCAGACTGAGCCTCCCATTGAGGAGTAGCCCAGGCCAGAGCCCTGTCGGCCAGTAATGCCATAATGTTGGCTACTTTTGCACGCTCTGTTGGAAAGCGTGAGGGCTGTTGCTCAAAGATTAGGGAGCACTGGAGCAAAACACCCCTACACTCTTCAGGATCTCCGGCATAGCAGGCTGGAGATGGGAGAGCGACTTTGTAGCTTGCTGTGGAGGCGGGCAGTTCTACAGGTCTAACGGGAGGTAGATTGTGAGGATCAGGTGGGGATTTAACTAGGTTTTGTATAGCGGCCGTCATCCCATTGAGTTGTTCTACTATCTGCCGTAATACCTGATCGTGATTGCCTAGCAATTGCCCCTGGTTAGCGAGAGCTGCCCTGAACTGAGCTGCATCAGGTTTTGCGGCTGGGTCCATGTTTCAGGCTGAATCGTTCTGTAACACGGGTTACAGAGAAAACCATGAGAATGGTGGATCCAAGTGCCGGCTCACATTGACAGTAAAATAGGCAAAGCCTAACATTATTTGGCAGACGCCCTTATCCAGAGCGACTTACATTTTATCTCATTTTTTATACAAGTGAACAATTAAGGGTTAAAGGCCTTGCTCAGGCGCACCTCAGTCATGGCCTCAGGTCTGGGAATCGAACCCACGACCCTCTGGTCACAAGACCAGTTCCCTACCACTAGGCCATGACTGCCCTAGGGTATCTGGGTGTCAATGGGGTGTGGCTTGTGTTTGTACAAGTGCATGTGATGATGGGCTTTTCGAACCTGCAGTAGAAGGTGTTAAGATCGTCAGGCAGCTGATGATTTCCCATTGTCTACAGGAGGTGGCCTTTTGTAGCAGGCTTTTCCAGATGGTTGATGGCTCATTGGTTGACATCATTCCATGGAGGTTGTTTGAGAAGCGTTTCAGAGTTTCTTTATTCATGGGATTCCTTGCCCATCCCCACTTCTATAGGCTTCCTGCTTGGTTTGTTGCAGCTGTTTCAATCTGGCACTAAACCTGGGACCATCATTGTTGTGTTAATGCAAGTCCTGGTGGGAACACAGAAGTCAACACAAAAGCTGATATAGGATATCACTGTGTCCAAGTAGGCAGCTTGTAGCGTTATCAAGCACAACCTAGTCTGTTAATTCCAATAACACAAGTCCCCAATAACATATGCAATCTGAATATCATCAAGAATTAATCAGAATTAAGGTAAATGAATCCAGTTATATTTTCTTTATATATTTATTTTACATTCTAAAAAATAAAGTATTATGCCAGTAAAAATATTAAGGAAACATTTTCCATTCGTCTTTTTGAGTTATGCCAACTGCTGAGTTGAGTTTGATCAAATTTTATTGTATGCAAAAAGAAAATGATAGCATGGTAATGTGATTTATTACATCAATTTTTTAATTAACTTGAAGTTTTTGGGCACATGTTTAGGTTTAATTTATGAAGATAGGTCTTTATAGGCCTTTGTTAATTGTCTGTTAAAAATTTGTGCATTTTCAAAATTTGTGGAGGGGACTAGCAATGTAATCCATGCGAATTATGGGGTATGACCTTTGTTCTAACTAAGAAACCCCCCCATAACCATTAAACCATGACTCTGGCCATGTTCGTGAATAGAATAAAGTAACCAGTAGATGTTGTGTTTTGTTGGGACAATCTGTTCAACTTCACTATGCTTTCTGTCCAAACGTCACAGTTAACTCCAGAATATCTGTGGATGGTTTAAGTGATGTCCAAAGTTCAATCTGTCCGCTGAGGGAAGATGCTACGTGACTTCTGGGTTGTCACTGACCCAGTAGCAAATTTCAAACCGCTCTGGGTCTAGGAAAGCATCAGTGAGTACTTGATGTTAAAAGCTTTGATGACAGTAATTCATATAAAGGCAGTTCTTAAAATTAAAGGCCAAGTAGGCCGTGAATAAAGGCCAATTCCTTAGCCAATGAAGGCCAAGTGGGCCCTAAATCTCGTAAGAGTTGCTAGTGAGCTTGCTAGCTATCTTGTTGTATTAGTTTTTCTCAGTCGATTTGGTTCATTTCTCTGATTAGAATTGAAATTCTCAAAACTGTTCATTCAGTCTCCACATCTCCTTGTCACTTGTGCACATTATTATTGTTGTTTTTTAAATTATCAGTTGCTTATGACATGTTTATCAAAATGTGTTGTACAAATTTTATCTGTTGAATTGTCTTACCCTCCAAAACATTTAGTCTTTAGTAGGGTTGTCCCGATCCGATATTTGGATAGGATTGGCCGCCGATATTAGCAAAAAATGCATATCGGTATCGGATCGGCAGGCACGAGAAAATGCCGATCCAGACTCCCGATCCAGTTTTTTTTTTTAAAGTCCGATCCGCCGGTTTTCCAGCGCACCCATTTAGATAATCCATTTCAGTTTTTGCTGTGGTTTTGCCAGTGAGAGTAAAATCCAGTCCGCATTTTTCAGCACACCTTCAGCACACGAGCATAGCGTCTGCCCCAATTTAGGTCCGCGGCATCTCCTAACCATTAGGACCGGCGTGTACATTTGAAGTTATTGGTAAAAATGTCAGTTGTGTGGGATTATTTTACCTTAAAAGATGACGAAGAGGTAGAGTGCAACATATGCCACAGTAAGAACTTTTAATACATCCAATCTAATCAAGCATTTAGCGAAATACCAGCATAAACAACATGACGAGTTTCTAAAGAAAACCGAAGACAAAAAGAAAGGTCCTACACAACTAACACTGGCAGAAACGTTTGAATTGAAGGGAGTGTATAGATGGGGATGGAGCAGCAAAGTGTGGAATAGAAGGCATTTTGCTTTTGATTAGTTTACGATATGTGCACGGATTTTTTTTAAGCTTTGGTTTACACTTGTTCAAGAGCACTGATGGATGTTAATGTTAATAGGCTATTTGTTAATAGACTATTTTCCACTCAGGTTGTGTGTTTTACTTTTTAAATATAATTTACAATATTATTTGCACTTGTGGCTTTTTAATCCTTGGTTTACTGATGCTATTTCTGTTTGTTATTTAATATTTTGTCTATTTTGAGTTTATTAATTGCTAAATAAACAGGTCAGTTTCTCCTTACCAACCATTGTGTATTATTCAAACACACCTAATTCAGCTGGCTACTTGTTATCAAGAGTAAAATGCTTTTCAACATGAGTTTGACAACAAAGTTGGCTAAATAACTTTAAACTTTAATACATGCTCGGATAGGCCGGTATCGGTATCGGCCGATATCGGTATCGGATCAGAAGTGCAAATAAATATCGGTATCGGATCGGAAGTTCAAAAAGCTGGATCGGGACATCCCTAGTCTTTAGGTCATTATATGCAAAAGTGCTGAACATGTAAAATGATGCCTTAGAGCAGACCTGGGCAAACTACGGCCCACGGGCCACATCCGGCCTGTTGTGCGTCCCTGTCCGGCTCGCGAGAGGCCAATCATAAATGAAACAAATATCTATGTCGTGCGTGCAATACAACTGTGATGCTTTTATTTTGAAATCGCTACGTTTGTGTTAATTCCGTATGGACATACGTGCACGTGTGTGAGCTGTGCGAGAAACAGTAGGGTTACGTAGGTGATCAGCGACAAGTTAAGGCTTCGCGAATGAACGTAGCGCGCAAACCTCCGCAAACGGCGGAACATTTACATGACGAATTTTAATGTTGCATTGTGTTCCAGGTTTGAAATGTGCTGGAATTTAGGCTAAAGTACTTGAAAATGCTTGAAATTGTGACTGTATTTCGGTTCACAACAAATAGCTGACTGAACAGGGGGGTAATTCCAGAAAGCGGATTTAGTGACGAAACCGGGTAAGTAAACTCAGAGTTCACGAAAACTCAGGGTTTTCCGTTCCAGAAACCGAGCTTAGAGAGAACCTGAGTCAGCTGGGAAATATTGAAATGGACCTTGAAAGTGCCGTAGAAGTGATTTAAAGGTAGGTTTAAGCCTGGTTTATACTTGACGCGGCGCGAGGGTCCACGCGGTGAAAATGACGTAATTGTGGTGACTCCGCCCGTGTGCGAGGGCCTCGCGCGCTGTCGATGAACAAAGTCATGTTTTCAGGGTTTATACATCTTTACAAGGTGGAATTAAAGCACTTGTACGTCACTTTCAAGGTCCATTTCAATATTTCCCAGCACGTTAAACTTAATTAAGTTAAATATTTATACATATACTTGATATAATTTGCTTTTAATCACATTATTTAATGGTGGTTTATTTTCAAAACACCCAATCTTAACGTCTTCACTTTCTCTCATGTTTCGTCCTGGAATTACAAGAGGCTCGTATTTGTTAACGTAATATAAGAAAACTGTTCAGTCAGACAGATATTTGTTGTGAAACAAAGTAGTTACAATTTCAAGCATTTTCAAGTATTTAGCCAAAATTCCAGCACTTTTCAAATCTGAAACAAAAAGCAACATTAAAATTGGTCAGGTAATGTTCCTTCCCCTGTTCTTGAGGGGTATTTCTTTACATTAACACATATCGTTTCAGACAACACTGCACAGAATGTGACGCGACAAGTATAAACGCCTCCGCCGTTCGCGGAAGTTCGCGCGAGGTGGGCGGAGCCACCGCGATGACGTCATTTTCATTTGTGTGGCCCTCTGACACAATTCAGGTTTCTCATGTGGCCCCTTGTAAAAATTAATTGCCCACCCTTGCCTTAGAGATTGACATTTATTTATTTAATATTTCAATATTTATTTTTTGTTACATTTTGACTATTTATCCTAATTTGGTTAAATTGTTTTCAAGTGAACATTCAGATACGATAAGAAAGGGAATTGGTGAAGGCTTAGATCAACCAATGGTCTCAACCATAGGTCAGAGGTGCATCTCGTGAACCTTTATTGTAATTGGCAAACATTATTTGATGCTAAACACTGCAGTATCACAAAGTCTCATAATGGAAAGACAAGGCCATGTATAGGGTGAACAGCCAATAAGAGAAGTAAGGCTGTGTGGTGTAGAGGGGTAAGACTGTGTGGTGTAAGGCTGAAAGGACAAAACAGTGTGTGGGGATGTGCCTTGGGGTAGACGCGACTCCACGACGGTATACACTCTGAAGAGACCAGGGTTCTCCCCGAAAAGATCAGGTTTGATTCCGAAGCAGACTTCACCCAAAATTTTTAATTAGTGCAACACACGTGTACATAACCCTCGGATCAGATAAAACATCAGTAAAACTTGTGCACTAAAAGTTTTGGCAATATGTTGGGGCACACTCGCCACCCTCCCACCCCCCCGAAGTTCTCGATAGATCTTCTGTTCGGCTTTTAAACGAGTAGCCCCGCCGCCTACCTTGTTAGGCTCTACCAACATCTTGGAGCGGGACCACGTGTCGCCTGTTGGAACATCTACAATATACATAAACATGATAGTATGCTATTATTTGTTAAACATCACGTTCTGCATGATTATGCCGTCTCCCCCCTTCTGCTGCCGACCGTGGGGTCTACCGGCCAGCACCAGGGAAGCCCTGGAAGACAGCCCTCCTCCCCTGAGGACACAGGACATCCAGTGAGTTATTCCAGCTACATACATGTGCATACTCATACACACAGTCCAGGTGATGGGTCAAGTCTCTGACCCCATCACACAGTGAAATACAGTAAGGGCAACAATTGTGGACCATGTTTTACATGTAATCATGGTCTCACAATGGCTGAAGCTGGTCGCTGGGTACAGCTGAATATTGGAAGAACAACTGTCTTCAATCGTTCAAACATTTCATAGAGAAAACATGTATGTACTGTAATTCAGAAATGTGCTCTCTGTTGTAATGCTGCACATTGACACATTCTGACATGTTCAATTATTTTGTTTTGCATTTTTGCATTCTTATACCATATAGGATATCAACACGAGCTCATGGGGGGGGGGGGGGGGGCAGAGGTTCTATTTTCACACAACAAGAGGAGGCTGTATGTGCTTAGGTTGTTTTGAATGTGTAGAATAAGTTTTTAATTTTGCAGTTTTTCTAGTCAGTTGTCTGTCTTTTTTGAATTTCAATCAGATTTGTTTTTGTCAACAAACTGCAGTGCGAACAATAGTCAAACAATATTGCTGTACAAATTTGATTCCAGTCCAATTTCTTGCTATCAGTCTCCCACACACAGTCATGTGTAATTTTGTGTTCCATGTAAGTTTGTATGTGTGTAACATGTATTTGATATACCACAGAATGTGCAGCGTTCTTGAAATCAAAAGCTTAGCTAGATTCCATCAGTATATACAGTCTGCACTGACTGTGACTTAAAGTTGCACTGACAACATGACTAAGTATTTTGACTGCCTTGTTCATAGGCAATGGCACACAGACTAGATACTCTAATGGCACTGACAAATTGACTTACCTAAATATTTGATTTTGGGGCAAAAACAAATAATATTGAGTGAAGTATCTGCTTTTGCATGTATTTCATTGAGTTTTTCTGTTTTGAGAAATGCACTAGTTGTGATGCCAATGTAAATCATGATGTGAGAAATGAACCAAATCGACTGAGAAAAACTGTATTAACTACCCGTCTAAGAAACTGTTGTACCTGTCTGTCTGGCAACAAGATATCGTGTAAACTGTCAGGTGGTTATCAAGCTAGCTAGCTAACTATCTTAGCTAGTTTTCTTGCCTCCCATTCCCCCTCTCACATCATTCAAGTTATTTAACAAACGTGCTTTGCCTTGATCCTGATCCAAAGTTGAATGCTAGCTAGCTTTAATAATCACTTCTGTACTTTAATATAAAGTTATGAAAGTGGCGGATCTATAAAGATGTGCTAGCTAATGAACAATCGGTAACAGTTTGAAGAAGTCACATTGCAAACCAATGTGACCGACAACCATCATGGTTTTCTATTTAAAACCCGAATTGATGGGCTTGAGTGGGCATTTGGAATTGACAACCACTCATGTATTCTTGATGGAATTCGTACTATTGTGCGGTCATAGTTGGGACGTCACGTGAAATGGAACCCCGAGTGTTAGTGATGCGTCGCGGAGCTACTTTCTCACTCCTAGTAACGAGCCACGGCGAGCAGAGTATCCTTTACAAACCGATATTATTCTGGCTAGCGTTAATCACCTGATACCACACTGCGATTCTTACAAGACCGTGAACACAAGCCTTTAGGTATATTACCACTATAACGTTGAAAACGGTAATGTGTGATGGCTACATGTTTAAATTTATAAATAGTAAGCTAGCTATGAGAGGTTTACATTGATTACATTGATGTTATATTAAATCCGGTCAGATTACAAGTGGATAATCTCGTGGGCCTCGGCTACCCAAATTAAATAGTAGGCCGCGTCCTCATTCTGACTTCGCTAGTTAGCTAGATACACGGCGGCTCTTTCTAAAAGTTTGGTGTCATACAGCGCATATCTGCCGGGTTTGGAGATGGTTCGGGCGCAAAAGACGACTCATTGTTTTAACTTGACAAATTTACGGTAACGTAAACTGGGGACAAGCATATGGGTGCTAGCATGCTAACGCTAACTGCAAAGTTTGAGTGTTAGCCGGCTGCGGTGTGACACGTCTCTTAAGTGTCCTCACATTCTGCTCACGGTGGGCTAGTCGGGCCTACTTGCTAACTTTCTGATCCGACTCAATATATTTACTTTGATTCTTAATGCATTAACCTAAAGAAATCAGTTTAAAGCTATTGCTGCTGTACATTTGTTCGATATTGGGGATTAGTGCCAAATGTTCATATTCACGTGCAGTCGTTCTTATTTTAGCGTTCACAGTTCATTGCTTTAAGTGCAAAACTTCTGAATTTAAAACATTTCAGTGTTTAAAAATAATGTACATTTTCATCATCTTGGATCATGCTGCCTGTTTTTAGTTTTTTTTTTTATACTTTATATCTTTGAAATAACGTTCAGAAATATTTGATAACTGACGGTGGTAATTGAAGATCATATAAGGTAGAAGAAACCCTGGACTGTGAAAAGTATATAAGTATATTGATTGAACCCGAGTAGCCCTATCTTTGTTGCATGTTTGGAGGGGATTGTGTAGTCAGGGTTCCCACACCTTGGCTAATATCAAATTCAAGGACCTTTAAATGACTTTCCAGGACCAACTTCCTCAAATTCAAGGACTGCACCTGGCAGCATTTACCTACTGTTACCCCTGAATATGCTATCAAAAAACAATGTTAATACAATGCAAATTCAAAACACTGAATGTCATTTCAAGCCATGCATCCTGAAATTTTCTGTGCATAACATTAAGCGCTGATTCAACAAAAACTTCACTCACACTCAACATGAGTGGCAATTCAGCAATGCACCTGTGAGAAGGTGACATTCAAGTAAAGCTGCTACACATACGTTAACTACATACAGGAAACACTAGCTTTCAGTGCTGAACGCCAGGGGAAGTAACTGGCAGCAGGCAAAACGCCGCAACAAACAAAACCTTCCCAAAATAAATGTATAACAGATAGGAAGTGAAACAGACAGAGGAAAACTTGAGAGAAGCCAGTAAGCGGCGCAGGAGATAGTTACTCGAATAAGTCGTAGAGAAGTAACAGAAGAGAGAGAGAAAGAATAAGGTGGCGAGACACCTTTAATCGGGAACACAATGTACAGGCTTTAGAGAAAGCAGGGAAAGAGCTGAGAATGAGTCGGCGAGCCAAAACGAATCGGCAGTGATCCGTCTCCACAAGCTTTCTTAAGAAGCCATGGCAACAGGTGAAACGGATCACTGCTGATTCAGTCTAGGACTGACTGGGGTGCTTCTTGTGGAGGTAGAAGGCGTGGCATCCGAGCCAGCCCTGACAAAAGAAGGCTTTTAACCACACCACTTACTGTAGCGAATGTGATATTTTACTAAAAGTACAACCTCATTTATGGCATCAGAGAAATATCAACTTAAGTTGTCCACAAAGTAAAATGGTATCAAAAAATAGAATGTTAAGTTTGAGATTAATCCAGTTTCTAGTGTCCATGCAAAAACTTTGTGAATATTGACATGAAACAACAAATGCTCCTGGAATTCATCTTCTGACTTAAAAAAGGCACATGAATCTACATCAAGTTTAAATCTCCTTTCAATACACTTCTTTCAATTCAATTCTTTCAATACACTAGTGATGTGTCGTTTGTGTACGATCCGGCTCTAAGAGCCGGCTCTTTGAATTGAAAGATTGGAACCGGCTCCGCAATGGGAGTCATTTTAGGATCCTATTTGGGAGCCATTTTTTCCCTTTGATATCTCGCAGTCTCTCCACCTCCCAGTCGTTGCGCTTGTGCTCTGCAAGTGCCAAAGTGCCAGTTCTTTTCCAACATCGTTTTTATTTGTCCTTCGGTGCCTCGCCGTCTCTGCCTCTCCTTGCACGTATCGCTCTGCTTCTGCCAGCGCAATGAACAAAGTTATGTATGCAGAGTTCATACACCTTTACAAGGTGGAATTCAAGCACTTGTACGTCACTTTCAAGGTGCATTTTCAATATTTCCCAGTACCTTAAACTTAATTAAGTTAAATATACATATACTCGAAATGATTCGAAATAATTTGCTTTTTTATCATATCGATTCAGTCAGATAGTTATTTGTTGTGAAACAGAATACAGTTACATTTTCAAACATTTTCAAGTACTTTAGCACTTTTCAAACCTGGAACACAATGCAACATTAAAATTCGTCTGGTAAATGTTCCTTCCCCTATTTTTAAAAGGTGTTTCTTTTACACTACGACAGTGTTTTGGAGAGAATGTCTCCACTGCCCGCATGTCAAGCCTTATCTAAGGTGTCAGACTTATCTAAGGTCTTTCTCTGACATTTAAACCTCAATGTGTTGAATTTTTTCAGCAGCCTTTTTCAGAAAGTTGAAATGACCCATTATTTTTAGCCAAAAGTACTTGATTACCATCAATTAGCATCTTGCATTTGCTTGCCGGAACAAAAAAGATAGATTCTGTATAGCCCCCATACTCAAATAGCGGCCCGTGAGCCATCTATTTCTGGCCCGCGAGCCGTTTTGAAAAGTGTTTTTTTTTTTTTTTTTTTTTTTAATCGCGCTATGTGATCTTATTTTGAAATCGCGCACCGCGATCTCAAGACGATGCTGGGGATTGCCTCTATGGCAACAACAAACAGGTAGCAGATGCAAATGCCCCCCCCCCCCCCCCGACAGTTTACATGACAATTTCAGGAGAGGAGGAGGGGGGGGGGGGGGGGAGTCAGTCAGTCAGTCAGTCAGTCAGATGACCAGTGGCTAGCCAGCAATCCATCATAGCAACAGAGCTTTAATCACCTTAAATCCCAGAGTATGAACTGAAAATTAAAAAAGTATTTGACAAATGCATACAAACATAACTTAATATTTATATCATAAATAAATATTTACCTCTGAGCAGAAGTTCCCTTCTGCCTCTTTTTGAAAAAGCAAGGCCACCGTGTCAGGTCGTTTAGTGAGGATTGTCCACATCAGGGATTCTTTAATCCCTCATCTGAGCTGCTTTATTTGTCTTGCGACACGTCACAAAACATAATTTAAATGAGTAAATGTCAATATGTAAAATGTCAATAAATAGGTAAATAGTGAGAAAACAAAATCTAACATGAAAAAATGAAGTTATTTCAAATAATCATACAAGCCTGATTGTTTCTCTGATGTCCAGATCTGGACAGTCCTCTAGTGTAACAGTCGCAGTTTCAGGACTACCACCGAGCAGGACATGAACAACAGCAGGGCTGAGTCCTGACATGCATGGCCCTCCATGAAGAAATAAGTGGCCTAACATTCTGCTTGCCACAATGAATATATCACTTTCCACAAGAAAGTGAGAAGCTGAAAGGACTAAATGGCAGGACTTCTTCAAAAAGCCGCGCAACACTGGAATTTGCTATACAAGACATTAAAAACAACAACAAAAAAAATTAAACAATGACTTCAAACAATGCATATTTTCTCTTTATGCAGGTAAATAATGACAACTCCCTAATTTATTTTTATTTATGGGAATGTGAATGGTTTACAGACTGGTTAGCACTTTAGCACAGATGGGACTGACGACACCAATTCCCATCAATATAGACATTATGCTATATATTTTGTAAAATCCTTTCAACTTTCAGCAAAAACTACAACTACATTTCAATAAACTTATGAAAACACTATTAAAATTGCATTATGCACCATAAAATAAACATGATTTGACTGCCAGTGATACTCAAGACATACCAAAATTGATGCAAAACCCAGACTTCAGCTTTTCCAAACAGGTTGAGAAAAAATAGCGAGTTACCCCCTGTCCAACAGCAGCATCTCCTGTAAAACAATGTAAGGTTTCATAATAAATATGAAAGGAATTACTTTCAATTGAAATGTTGGGAAACGGTATCTTGGGGTTACCTTCAAGTCTGCAATTCAGTGGTCGTGCCCATTCCACATTAGGCCGTTTATAAAATGAAATAAGGGCCATGTCCTGTTCAGCAGGACTTTTTATGTCCATGCTGAGAAGTAATGGACTCTTGTTTTCATGAAGACGAAGAAAGTTATTTGCACAACGAGACATGGCCCTCATAGGGTCACTGATACTTAACCAGTCTAATTAGAGAAAGAGAAAACAAAGAGAAAACCATTAAGCCTTAACTACCTTTAACCATTTATTCATATAAATGAGCAGCTAATATACTCTGGTACTCCATAATGCTGAGTTTTGAAAATGGTGCTGAGAAAATTTATAAAATTGGAGTAACATTTAATTATGTATGCGCTACCTGCTGAGCAGGCTTTTTAAGCTGACGGTGTTGTGCATGCTTTGTAACTATTTACTGCACTGTAACACTACTTTTCTTTAACACCAGCACCTACCATCTGTAAATATGGCTGAGGATCCAGATGGCCCAGATTGCTGCTTGCTCTTCCTCACCAACAGCACTTGCTTGCGTCACCTCATTTCCTGTACTACTCACATAATGTTTTTTTGTTACACTTGCATGGAGAGAAAAAACATTAACAGAACAGGTAAACAGTTACCTTTCCCCACACGAAGAAGCATGTACCTCCACTACATCAACAGGAAACATTTCTGTGCATACAGGACATTGCTGCATAGCTGTTACAAACAATAATACAAGTTACAAGATTTTCTTCCATATCAACGCAATACCAGTTTCAAATGACAGCAAAATTGACCAATCATATCTTCCCTCTTAGTGGGCGGGCTTAACTGTATGATAATTTCTGCCCGCTGTGGCGACGCTAGCTGTCGTTAGCGTACCACCGCTAGCTAGTTTCAGTCCTTTGATGCCCTTGTGCGCGTTGTTTACATATTCCTGGGAGACGGCCCAGGTTTAATGGTCACGGTTCGCTACTGGGTTTAAGTCTTGTCCAAAGTTCAATCTGGCCGCTGGGGGAAGATGCTACGTGACTTCTGGGTTGTCACTGACCCAGTAGCAAATTTCAAACCGCTCTGGGTCTAGGAAAGCATCAGTGAGTACTTAATGTTAAAAGCTTTGATGACAGTAATTCATATAAAGGCGTCGCGGAGCTACTTTCTCACTCCTAGTACGAGTATCCTCATCCTGACTTTGCTAGTTGGCTAGATACACGGTAGCTCTTTCTTAAAGTTTAGTGTCGTACAGCGCATGTCTGCCGGGTTTGGAGATGGTTCGGGCGCAAAAGACGACTCGTCGTTTTAACTTGACAAATTTACGGTAACGTAACCTGGGGACAAGCATATGGGTGGAGGTTGATCGGAGTGCACAGTCTTAAGGCTGGAACATACTTGCTGTTTGCCCATGCGTTCGCGTAGACAACCGGCTGCGTTGTGAACGTTACTGAGAACATACTAGCCTATGTGCAACGCGTGAAACTGGAGGCATCCACTAGAGGGCAGAACGTAGAAAGGGCTTCGGTATTTTAACGATGCAAACATGGCAACACTCGAGGAGATTAGCCTTTGGGTAATTTTACGGTCACGGCAGAAAAAACGACGACAGCGATCCCTTCGTAGGTGGTATGTAAGGCCGTTAAATCAAAGACGTGGTGAGAATGGCGAATTTGTGTCGTTGGATATCGTTGTGTCCATTTTGATGCTGGTTAGCGGCTACACTGCCCCTAGCGGTTTTGTGTGTATTGCACCTCGCGTACGCGTCGCGTTAACTTTTGGAGGACGTGCAAGACCTACGCGCCAAACCGACGCAGGATACGCGAAGCAGCCATGATGCGTACGCGTACGCGTAGTTAACAGCAAGTATGTTTTAGCCTTTAGGCTGGAAACATACTTGCTGTTTGCTCATGCGTTCGCGTACACAACCGGCTGCGTTGTGAACGTTACTGAGAACATACTATCCTATGTGCAACGCGTGAAACTGGAGGCGTCCACTAGAGGGCAGAACGTAGAAAGGGCTTCGGTATTTTAACGATGCAAACATGGCAACACTCGAGGAGATTAGCCTTTGGGTAATTTTACGGTCACGGCAGAAAAAACGACAACATCGATCCCTTCGTAGGTGGTATGTAAGGCCGTTAAATCAAAGACGTTGTGAGAATGGCGAGTTTGTGTCGTTGGATATCGTTGTGTCCATTTTGATGCTGGTTAGCGGCTACACTGACCCTAGCGGTTTTGTGTGTATTGCACCTCGCGTACGCGTCGCGTTAACTTTTGGAGGACGTGCAAGACCGACGCAGGATACGCGAAGCAGCCATGATGCGTACGCGAACGCGTAGTTAACAGCAAGTATGTTTCCTCCAGTCACTCTCGCAGGCTGAGCTGTTTGGATGAAGTCATGCAGCATGAAAAGCTTGGGTCATATGATCAAGTTGATAGGCTCCACAAAGGATGTTTTTGCTCCGTTTTCTTTACAAATATATGTATATAATTTACATTTTATTACACACATGTATACATATATTTTATAAAATGCTTAAAATTTAAAACAGCAAAAAGATCCTTTGTGAGGCCTCTCAACCTGTTCATTAAAACATATATAAATAAGACCTAATAATGTACATAAAAATAAGCCAAAATAAATAAATGTGAGTTTTAAAATTTCCAGCATAAAAGGGGTAGAAAAGCATACAGTTTGCTCAGGACTACATTACCCATGTACCCCTGAGTAGCCTGCCTCCTCACCCTGCTCTCTTGCTCTCTTGCTCGGCATCAAACACCTAACCTTTCCTGTCTTGGGCTCTCCAGCTGGTATCCACGCTGACACCCGCGAGTCGCAGACCCGAACATGATTGAATCATTTTGGGTGCGATATTGCTTCAAGGAAAATGTTTGTCCTTCGGCATCTACTAATTTTCTTTAGACGTCATCGTTTGGAGGTTGTGTGCATTCAGAAGTTTGAGACAGTGGGGTCTGCTGTTATCAATACAGACTGTGCACACCCACCCTTTGCCACACAGAAAATGGATATTGCCTTGGACATCTAATCGCACCACCCCAGTGTGTGTTCCTTCTAGTTGGCGCAATGTGTTACAGTGTTGCTGAAGTAATATTTTAATTGTAATTAACTGCAATTGAATTGTATGGCCACTGAGTCCTGTGGACACTAACCTGTTAAGTGAGCACAAGCACTTTAATTTAAATGAACGCTTTAATGGTTAAATTGCACTGCTTACTCACTCTCATGTCTTATCTGATACAGGCCACACTACACAAGAGCCTCATTGTGAACCTCCCAATACGAAGAGATTAACAATATTGTTTCACAGGTATGTAATCTTTCAGCATTCTTCCCCTTTATTTTTGTTGGGATATTTTGTGCACACGTACTGCTTCATACACCTTTTAAGAATTCTGTGTATTCCTTGGCCTTTGTTTTGGCCTTTGTTTAAATTGAAGCAGCTTTGTCTTTAAAGCACCTGCTTGGCTCATGCCTATTGTTCCTTGTTGGACGTTTTGTCTTTTCTCCCCTGACTCGCCCTCTCCAGTTTGGCAGGCAGGTCCGAGGCCCCCCTCGTGCAGAACCACGGGAAATGAATAAACCACCACAGCCTATTGCAGGACCCCCTTCTGTGTCCCACGCCGCCCCTTCCCCAGGACTGTCGCAGGTGAGGTCCAATGAAAGGGCACATCTGTCCTAGAGCTGTGGCAGCAGCAGTGGCCAGTTGGCCAATGAGTCACCTTTGTTTGCCTTGTTTGATCCATTGTTTTTGTGCAGGGTGCCTACTAGAGCTGAAACGATTCTTTGAGTAACTCGAGTAATTCGATTACAAAAAATACAAAGAATTTGCCTCGAGGCTTCGTTTAATTTGTCACCATCTATTTTAAATGTTTCTACTTTCGTATCAATCCCGCTTTGTTATAACCGACGCACAGGTTTAAGGCGGCGTGATTTGTTTTGATGGAAATGGTGGAAAACAAAGATAGCGGTGTCCATAAAGGGCAAAAATGTCAAAAGTGTGGGACTATTTTTCGCTGCGCAAGGTGGACAACGTAGTGCGGTGTATTTACTGTAAAACGGACCTGGCCTTCCTCAATGCTTCAGCACCTAAACCGAAAGCATCCGCACATGAATTGCGCTTCTCCAAGCGGTTTAGGAGCAAGCCTTACTTCTCATCATGTCAATATGCTGACCTTTTTGCATTGTAATCACCACTTGCTCTTTTGAAGACTTGCAAATACATTGCGTGCACACACACACGTGCTAAGACAAATTCTCTCTCTCTCTCTTTCTCTCTCTCTCTCTTGTACATTACACAAAGACACACCTTCTCTACCTACCTCATTTGTATACAATTGGAAACTAAACTGTATTGTTTAAGTTGAAGTGTTAGTAATATTTGAATGATTTTTTTTATATTTATTTATTTGCAATTTTGTACCTTTATACTTTTTGTTATTTATTTTTTCTTCTCAGATGGGCTATTGCAGGGGGTGCAACCCTTTTTCCTTTTTTTATATTTTATTTTATTCCTTAGTTTTATTGAAACTATGGACAAATAGGCTAACCAATTACCCCCCAATTACCAAATACCCCCCTGGCCAACCCCCCTCTGTTGTCTTTGCCCAACCGCCTCCACCAATGAACTCTGCACCACAACCCAGACAGGTATACAGCAACCTATGCACACATGATTTAATCATCTGGGAAGGTGTCGGTGCATCTTGTGCCTAAGCTAAGCGTCTGCTCTGAATTCCACTTCGTTTGTTTGAGGGTTTCTGTGCATGCAAGCTAGAATCTGTCCTTTTGCCTCTTGTGAACTTTGACCTTTTGTTCTCTCTCTTTTTTTTTTTTCTTTCCTCTGCCGTTCCACCAGTTTGCCCCAAGGCCACATGCTTTACATCAGCAGGTACTAACGTTTTTCACTGGGAAAACTAACAACCTCTCAAATATAGATATCAAATATGATATTAATAGGAAAGCGTGAAACCCTAAGCGACCCACTGCAGTGTTACAGAGAGTTTTCAAGTACAACATCAAACCCAACACTACATTTGTTTGTGTTTTTTGTTGTTGTTGTTTTTTTTTTACGCAGCATACATTGCATTGATAGGTCTTTGGGTGCATTGGCCACGCCTCGAGCAGCACCCGCTCCGTTCAGAGCAGAAGTGCAGTCTGCTTTGTGGCTTCACTGTGGTCCTTTTAGCCCCAGTCCAGATGCATGCATACGTCTGCTTTGTTTGTGCCTGCTGCTAACAGCTAACTGATTAACTGCTGCTTCATGTCCTTCTGTCTCTGCCTGTCTCTCCGACCCGCTCCCGCTCTCTCTGGTGCGTTGCCTCTCCTCTCTCTGCTCCCTCTCTGCTGTGTGTGGTGCGCCTGAAGGGTGGATTCAGGTCACTGCAGGTAACTGCCTCTCTCCCTCCCTCCACCTCCTCTTATTTCTGCAGTGTCAAACCGGTGTGATGCTCCGTACAGCTGTTCTGCATCTTCTCTGCATTCCCTGATGCTCTACAGCTCTAATTGCCACACAGTTGTCGTGTAATCAAGGACTTTTTGTTCTGCAGTTGAAATGGCTAATGATACAGGCCTTAGGTTCTGACAGTATGACATGATGACGAAACAGCTTTTGCAAAAATTGCTTTTGCGCAGGAATTGCTGATATAGTGTGTGTTACTTTGGTGCAACGAACCCAGGGTCTTGCTGAAAGTATGTTTCTGAGTAGAATTAACATTATTGCACGTGTGTGAATTAAAAGGGTATGTAAGAGTTTTACAGTGCGAACCTTATAGCAACCAGATGTCTCAATATGTTAGCGTTCTTGTGTTTTTCATATACTGAGTGTCTCATTTATTGTCAGCCAGGTCAAACCAATTTGTGACCAGAGCTTGAAGGTTAAACCAATTGCTACTTGTAGTGTGCTGAGGTGCAGATGACGAGGCAGCTTTGTGGCTTCACTGACGAGGCAGCGCTGTGCTAAACACACTTTGTTGGTTTTGCTCTTCTTTTCCCACTGCTTAATGACAAAAGTACATGTAGATTATGATGGCAAAACTAATGACATTGGGTGTGGGCGTGGCTTAAAGTGGAGCTTGTTTTGAGTGTCTAGGAAGAACTGCTGATTTAAATGTGGCAAATTTTGACAGTTGCACTGCATCTCACTGTTGTTGAAACACGACTTCTTCCCATATTGTTGACACTAGAGGTGGATTTTCATAGTCGAATCTGATTCGTCAGATTTTCCCTTTAGTCGACTAATAGTCGAATCAGGGTTTTTTAAATTATTATTATTTTTTTAACCTAGAGCACATTAAACGGGATCCAGTTCTCATTCAGGACTTTTCTCCATTTCAAAGTAAAAACCAAAAACACTCAGATAAATGAATAAACATGGTAGGTTGTCTTTATTCAGCTTTTATTTATTTACTTATTTATTTTTTAATGAAACGTTAGAGAACATTAACCGTCAGTGCGCATATCGAACTGTAGTCGAATCAGCAACTATTGCAGGTCACCCCTAGTTGACACATGGCAGAATTGGTTCCGTTTTGGAGGGGGGTGTGGATATGACTATGGCCATGCGAGGAAGGACGTTTTCCACCTTGGGGCTAATGTTAGGCCTTGTGCATGTCACCACATCCTGAAACTCCCTATTCTTTTCCTCCCGCAGCTGTTCTACCCCAACTGGCCCAGTCTGGCCAGTATGCCCCGCACCGTTCAGCCCGCTCACGTGTACCAGAACTCCCAGGTGGTGATGATCCCTCAGCTGCAGTTCTCCAACTCTCAGGGCACCGCCTACTTTCTCCCACCTGGACAGGTAATGCTCCAGTGCCGTTGAGGTTCTGCATGGGACACAGGGATGGTATCCACGTGAATAAACACACAACGTTGTTTTTGTAGTATGTTTGATGTGTAGGAGGGCCATGAGGTTTTTAGTCTGAAGTTATTGGGAATTTTAATGTGACCTCTGGTGTCTCCGAGCTGAAATGATGGCTTGCTGTTTCTGAACATGATGACCAACTGTGTCCTTTGCTCTGTGTGCGTGTGTTGTAGTACCTCCCTCCATACGTGCTCTCAGCCCAGCAGTTCCCTGTGGCCAGCGCACCTACGAGTTTCTACTACGTCACCTATCCCGACAGCAGCTCTGCGTACGGTGAGGAGAGGCTCTTGAAACACCACACTCACTCTCCCTGTTTTGTCACCCCAGTGATTCTGTCCTCCACTTCTGGTTTGTGTCCATTTAATTGTCCCTCTTTTTTTTTTTTTTTTTTTAAAAGGACAAATACCTGTCTCTCCCCTCTTTGTCTCTTCTCTCTTTGTTGTTTCTGTAACCCCATTGTGCTTTATAACATTAGCTTCGTGCTGGATCTTGTCATTCACCTTATGCCCTCTGTCTCTCTCCCCTTCTTTGTCCCCCCCTCACCCGGGAATTTGGAGGCCTCGCTGGTAGCGAGGGAGAGGCGAGGGGGTGGGGGGAGAGGTTCAGGCCGGAAGAACGGCCGGCTCTTTCTGCACGCCTCCCCTCTCAGGGCTACCCCTGTGAGTCTGGTACGCAGGGCTGCCTGTGTTTGCTGCTTTGTCCTCATGCATCGCAACCTTGGTGCCTTTTGTGAAAAAAGGAGGGAAAAAATATTCTGGAGCATGCACTTGTCATTTGCTGCCATGGGTCTCCATGGCAGCCTTCTACTAACTCCCAGGTCCATGAGGCAATGCAGTTTTGTCAAATACAGCATTCCAATAGAGATGGACTTTAATGCAGAGCATCATGTTTAGTCTGGTCTGTTCACTTTGCCCCGTGTCGTTGGCTGGAGCCGTGGGTCTTTCGTACATGTTTCTTCTCTATTTGGTTTGTTCTGCTTTTGTTTGACCCAGTCAAGCTCCTAATCGTTTAACTTTGCTGCTTGCATGTGGATGAACCCACGGTGTAGGTGGGAGCGTACCTTTACGTTTGGTGGCAAAATTATGAGATTAAAATACTTCTGAATAAACCTATACTGCAACTGGGCAACCCTGCATTGTCGACTTAAGTTAAATGGCCAGTGGAAATGAAGGAGAAAAAAACACTTCCTTTCCCTCTCCACATTGGGGCGGAGCCTAAGGTGTTATCTCATTGTGCCTTGTCTCCTCCTCTAGGTGTGCCGTATTACCCTACACAGGCACAGTACCAACCTTCAGTGCCCACCACATATGTCATGTGGAGCTCCGCCCAGCAGCAGCAGGCCCCGCCCCCTCAGCAAACCCCGCCTCAGCAGCACAAGAGAGCGCAAGCAAGTGAGGAGCTGAAAAAGTTGCCTGCTTGAGAATGCCTTATATGAGCATGATCTCACTCCCCCAAAACCATGTCCCACAGATTAGAATATGAGACCCCAATCAGGGTGGGAAAGATATCATGGAAGAGATCATGTCCGGCGCTAGAAACTAATCTACTCCCACACCCCCTCAGGTGAGCTCAGTACGCAAGGCCTTTGTGTATGCTAATATTAGGCTAAAATGTTATTGGTCCAATTGGACCAAAATTGTATCAAGCATAATGACAATGTTCCCAACTCCTTCCCTCAGACTGGAGTTGCAGAGGCAGTGCCCCAAGAAAAGGAGGAGCCTGTTCTGGCCCATGTGGAGCAAATCCCTGCTGAGGTGGAGAAGGCAGAGTTGGAGGTCGAGAGGGAACAGGAGCCGGATCCACTGCCTGAAATGGCACCATCGGTCACAGACCCTGTGCCAGCGCCTTTGGCAGTTGCCGCTGCGACCGACGGCGATGCTCCCTCTCCAATAGCCAACAAACAAACTTTAAAACAAACTTTAAAAATTCAGTAAAAAATTGTATATTTGTAACAGAAGGAAAAAGGAAAAAGTTAGATTTTTAGTTTAAAAAACTGTCTCTGCCATAGCAGCTAATACACAATTAACATGTGATCAAACATGCTTTTTTTCATGTCAGCAAGAGCTTTAGAGATGGAGTAGATGCAGTTGGAGTGGACACTAAGACATATTCATTAGTGATGTTTGAAAGAGATGAAGCTGGTGTAGAGGAGTGGACACTGTTTGGTTCATTGTGTTGCTGGTTATTGTTCGTGCACTGTAAAACATTTCAAGTTGGTTAAACTCAGCAACATAAGTTCCCCTGCTGCCTTAAAAAGCTGAGTAAACTCAACTTGAAGGAAACCTTTGTTACAACTCAAGATGTTAAGTTAAACAAGTTGTTCAAATACTGATTATTCATTGTTTCAACTTGATGCACTGAAATAAAACTTACTGTGTTTAATTTATCCATTTTAAAAATTATCTATTTAGTTAAATAAACTTGCAATTCCTGACTGTTTTAAGACATACTTTCAAGTTATTAAAACTTACTCTGCATTCAGATTGCCGTCCGGAGTCAGGCGTGTCCCTCCGCCGCTGAAAGTACTTCCCTATAGTTGATGTTTTGTTGCTCCTTGTTAATATTAATTGCTATACCGCTGTAAAAAAGTGGTTAGCCAAATGCTCCCATGGTTTTAAAGTTGTAAAAAGTATTCCAATATTTTCTAATATTTTCTCTGTAATGTTTTACAGTGTGTAAGTTAGTATGTTCCAGTTTGTTCTGTGTTTCATAGATGTTATATGTGTCTGTCTTGGTTCTAGTTCCTTCCATATTGTGTTCCCCCTAGTCCATGTCAGTATCCATCAGTGTTGGGAATGTTACTTTAAAAAAGTAATTATAGTTAATCACTACTTGTTCAAAAAAGTAACTGAGTTAGTAACTGAATTACTCTATAATAAAAGTAACTTGTTACCAGGGAAAGTAACTATTTGCATTACAGTAAAAAAAAAAGTTATGTGCCAATGAATAAGGATTTTTTGAAAAAGCAGTTGTAACGATTCTAACTCAACTTAGTATGCAGGTTTACTGTATCACTATGTCATGTAGCTAGGTTTGACTATAAGGAGAGAATTGGCAATGACCAGAATTTAAATGAGAAAAGAAAACAGAGTAATATTTATTGTAACAAACAATAAAGGAAAGAAATGGCAAGCACCACAATTGAAAAGTATAAAACTGTTAGTCAGTCAGTAAAACATATGGTCAGTCAGTTACTCAATATACAACAGAGTATAATAAGGTTCAACTCAAAGCTTCAGTTCAAGGTTCAATAAGTGTTCTTTAAATCCCCCAAAAAAGAAAGGAAAAAAGTAGGAGAAAAAAAAAATCTTCATACGCACTTTGCGTACACTGTAAAAAAAAAAAAAAAAAAAAAAAAAAAAAAAGACTTAAAAAAACGTTAACATGTCCGGCAGCAAAAGTTGCCAAACAGTTACTGTAAAATTACAGTACATTTACGGCATTTGGCAGACGCCCTTATCCAGAGCGACTTACATTTTTATCTCATTTTTATACAAGTGAGCAATTGAGGGTTAGGGCCTTGCTCAGGGGCACCTCAGTCATGGCCTCAGGTCTGGGAATCGAACCTGCGACCTTCCGGTCACAAGACCAGTTCCCTAACCGCTAGGCCATGACTGCCCAGTAAAATATCACACATAATTCAACAATGAATTACTGTAAAATTACAGATTTCCCTATATTTCTTTGTAATTTCACAGCCAAATTTGAGTAAAATTACAAATTTTTGTTGTAAGAAAACACAGCTACAATGTTAAAATAACAGCATAATTAGGTTACTTCATGGTATTATTTAAACAATTTACAAATGAACTTGTCAAAGGACAGATCTTTTAAAGTAAAAATAACAAAAATATATATTCAAATTAACTCAATTTACTGTCATTTAAATCTTATTAAAATGTGTCAACAGAGGTAAACTATGAATATATGTTCTTATCCTATAAACTTACAGTGGATAACTGTTAAATGTTGGTTGATCAACCCACAAACTCTTACAATGTACTGTTTATCAATGAGATTTCAACATTAAAATCATTGGATTCTGCTTTTTAAATACACAAAAATAATGTAAAATTATATATTTTTAACCCTATATTAATTTACGGTGCTTGGGATGTATTAACATCTTAAGTTTCTGTTAAAACTACCAATATTACAATACATTTCTGTAAACAAATATTTTTGTGGTTATTTTGGTCTTTAAATTCCAGCTTACATGAACATTTTAGTTACCTTTTATTTCAGCAGATAAAAGAATGGTGTACTTACATAAATTAACAAACATTTAAAACAATGTAAAAACATTAACCAAAACAATAAAAGCAATAATAAAAGCTCAGCCATAATACATACTTTCAATCTCTTTACTTTGACAGTTGAACTTCAACAATCATGACAACTGAACTGACTCTAAAAAAAGATAAAAAACACAAAAAGATGGTTACTATGGATTTTTACAATATTCTCAAAGTTGAAAAGATTTATATTAAATGGGATTCTAAAATATAAACAATAATGTGAACTAACAGCACTAGTTATCCTATATCATTCTCAGTTTATTGTGTAGTATGGACTGTAGCAGCACGTGCCAATTAAAAGATTCAAACTAGGATTGCTTGGGAAAAATGTTTCTTTGTTTCATTTACACACCCAGTAGAAAATTAACAACTTGAAAAAATTTAGCTACACTGAATATGCTTCTACAACGAGAACTTTTAATTGGCTAATACAAAGCACAAGGGCTAATCACAGAATCTAATACTGCAATAATCGTTACAGATCATAAAAGGGCTTACACACAGTTGTTTAAGGCATTTTCAACAATAACATGATGGTAAGAGTGCTGAAATTATTTTAAGAATAGCGCCTAGCTATTTGAAACGATGACATCAAATATATCATAGAACAACATCACTTCATTATCACTGTGCACTTGTCGTGTTTAGTCCCAGTTCACTCACTGTTAGCTGTCACTACATAACAGGTCATCATTAACTTTATCCAGAAAATTCCATAACTCCAGGTTTTGAACATTATGGCAGTTTCTCTCAATGATCTTGTTAGACATCATTAAACCAGTGCCCACTGCCGCATCTGTGAAAAGAGAAAATCAAATGTTTCTGTTTTAACCTGCAACCTGTAGGCCATATAGTAATTCTGGGACATCGTGTGCACTTTTTAATCAATTTAGAATACATAACATTGTAACGTAAAATGCAAAACAATTCTGAAATCACAATAACCCCAAATATCAGACAGTTTTGTTCCATCCAGGAAGATAAGAGGAATGTTGGTCAGAATTGGGCCTGATTTTGGCAGCTGTGTATGGTTTTGACTCGTACCTACATTTTTACAGGGCTTGCAGCTGTAGAGTTCTTGCCCCATTATTCAGTTTCTAAAGTAAACCCATCCATTTCTGACCAGGCTTTTATTGGAGTTTATGATTGCTTAAAGTGGAACAACTTTCAAAGTGTCTGCACATAAGCTCATCATGGGACCATTTAAAAGTCATACAAATGTTTGTATACATAACCAGAAAAGATAGCTGTTTATCAAGTTAAGTAGTGAAATAGTATTACTCATACTGGTGCCTTGATCTTGTGTGCACATACTAGTCTTGAAAGAGGAGTTGGCAAAGAACGTAGTAGAGGTGAAACAAGTGTAGATAGGGTGATGTGTCTGAAGATAGAAGTAGAAGGTCTGATGTTGAATGTTGCCAGTGGTTATGCTCCACAGGTTGGATGTGAGGAAGAGGAAAAAGAGAAGTTTTGGAAGGATCTAGATAAAGTGATAGAAAGTATTTCCAGTGAGGAGAGAGTGGTGATTGGAACAGACCTAAATGGACATGGTCAAGGAAACAGAGGAGATGAGGAAGCAATTGGTAGGTTTGGTGTCAAGGAAAGGAACCAGGAAGGACAGATGGTGGTGGATTATGCCAAGAGGATGGAAATGGCTGTAGTCAACACTTATTTCCAAAAAGGAACATAGGGTGACCGCAGGAGTACACCAGTAGACTACATACTGTGTAGAAGACGAAACCCAACAAGAGATTGGGGACTGTAAGATTGTGACAGGAGAGCGTGGCCAAACAGCATTGTATGGTGGTGTGTAGAATGACTACATTGTAATCATGGTGGTGTGTAGAATGACTACATTGTGTTATGAAGAAGAGGAAAAACGTCAAACCAGAGAGGAGACCAAATGGTGGAAACTGTAGAAGGAAGGAATGTGGTAAAGAGTTAATAGAGGAGCTGTTAAAGGCGCTGGGTTAGACTTGTTAAGGATAGGAATGGTAATGTTTTAACAAGTGAGGAGAGTGTGATAAGAAGATGGAATGAGAGTTTGGAAAGTTTTGGAGGGGATGAAGAAGGGAAGGCAGATGGACCTGATGACATACCAGTGGAGGTACGGAAATCTCTAGGAGATATAGCAGTGAGGTCTTTGACTCAACTATTCAATGGTACGGTTGAGAGTGAGAAAATGCCAGAGGAATGGAGGAGAGGTGTGCTGGTACCCATTTTTAAGAACAAGGGTGATGTACAGAGTTGTAGTTAAGTTGATGAGCCACACAATGAAGATCTGGGAGAGAGTTGTAGAAGCTAGACTTGGACTTGAGGGAACTATTTGTGAGCAGCAGGGTGTCATGCCAAGAAAGAGCACCACAGATGCCAACTTTGCTTTGAGGATGGACAAGCACTGGTAGGATCAGAAAGAACTCCAGAGTGCTGTCTGCTTGTAGAGCTTGTCAAAGCAAGCTATGATTAAAAGGGAAAGATCTGACCTATTTTTATGTTCCCTCATTCCGTACATGGAAAAAACACTACCACACTGGCAACGGATGCTGGTTTACGTTATTTTTAAGGAGGCTGCCGGTCTAATGAATTTACATTTCAAAACTTTAATAATAATTCAGACGATACAGTGGTATTCAAGAGAAAAATGTTCATTTGTCTCGTAGAGAAATTTCTTTTAGATCCGGGGTTCCATATAGGGTATAAGAGCATGGCCGAGACTGCAGATTGATGACATGATTTCAGTGGTGTATAGAATTTCTCTGTGAAAAGAATAAATGGAGTTTTTCTGAAAATTGTCTGTTGCATCCTGTGGTAATAAAAAATTACAAGGTCATTAAAGACTTGTAAGCTAATGCTACTGTGCACTGAATTTATTATTAGATTGGCAGTCTCCTTAAAAACACAATACACACATTTTATTACTATGCCGTTAGGGGTGCACGATATGGACTAGAATTGCAATGTGCGATAACATTGTTGGATATTCCGATATCGATGTGAAACAATAAATTAAGATTAAAATACAGAAATGTAATGTCTCTCTGAACAGCAGCACGTTAATTTGCTTTGTTTTTTACTGTGTAATGAATCCAGAATTAATTCCAATAATCACAGTACTTATAGTTCTTACTGTAATTTTTTATCACAGTAGGGTGCTGTATTTTCTATTACAGTAATGATTAAACAACTGTAAGAGCTTTACAGCTTAAAATTACTGTATTCTGTGACGCTCGGGGCTGGACGAAGGACGAGACACGAAATCCTTCTTGACGGACGTCACTTTCAATTTATTAACATATATTGCGCAATAGCGCACGGGGAACAGAGATACATACACAGCAACGTGTAGACTTTAGACAACGACGAGCACAGGACACTGCGCGAGCGCACATTAAATAGACAAACCACATTAACCCCATGTGATTACGAGACGATTCACAGGTGAGACGGATTATCACATGACATAGCCATCACCACGAAATATCCACAGACGCAGACAATGCACGTAGACTACGTAAACACATGCCCAAAAGGGAGGGGCCGGGGTCCTCAACGTGACAGACGCCCCCTCCAAGGGCACTACCCGTCCCGGGGTGCCAACAGGATCGAGTGCCCCGAACCCACGACGATGGGCGGATCCGACGCGCTCAGTCCTGCGTCTGGGAGGTGACTGCCCTTGGCGAAGCGTCCATCACGAATCGCCTAGCACACCCTCCCTGGGAAGACGGGGGAAAAGACGTTAAACACATTAAACGGCACATTCACAAACACACACACAGGCACGTTTACACAAAGTGGCACAAGAGGGAAAAACGGGTTAGGTACACAAAGGGGAAGACTGACAAACACAGGAACACACACATGTAACATAGGCGCCAGGCTTCGCGCCAGGAGAAGAGCGAGTAGGGGAGAGAGCTCTGGTGCTGCTGGCGCTGTGTTGGGCAATCCCCCTCCTGCCTTCGCTGCGAACTCTCCACCGGGTGCAGCGTGGCTGGCGGACGTGCCCGGTGCAGCGTGGCTGGCGGACGTGCCAGGAGCAGCGCGGCGGGCGGACGTGCCAGGAGCAGCGCGGCGGGCGGACGTGCCAGGAGCAGCACGGCGGGCGGATGTGCCAGGTGCAGCGCGGCGGGCGGACGTTCCAGGCGCAGCGCGAGGAAGCTCCTCCTCGTAGTCCATCCGCTCCTCCTCGCCCTCCAGGACCCCTTCCATGGACTCTCACCCCGGGAATAGTCCATGGGGCTGGCCCCGGAAGGACTGGAGGACGTGGTCTCTCCAGGAGTCCTCCTCCCTTTGACGGTTCTCACAGAGGAGGGAAGGCTCTCCTCCTCGTCCTCCGTGCAGGAGTCGCTCTCGGGTGTTCCCGAGCCCACAGACGGGGAATAGTCCTCTGCTCCGTACTCCACTGTGGACCTGTCGTCCTCCAACGGAGGGTAATGGTCCCGCTCCTCCTCCTGGCCCTTGGGAGAGAGACCCACAGGCGGAGGGAGGTAGTCCTCCTCCTCTGACTCCTCCTCCTCTTCGCCGTAGTCTATGGTGGTGTCGGTGTAGACGGAGGGAGGGTACTCCTCTTCCTCCTCCCCCTCCCCAACATAGTCCACGGTGGGAGCGGAGTAGATGGATGGAGGGTAATCCTCCTCCTCATCCTCCTCCTCGGAGTCCCCTTCCCCGAATTCGCTTTCTGGGGTGGACTCCGTAGCACCGAAGACGCAGAAGTCCACCCTCAGAGGCGAGAGGGCGCGTGCTGGATGGGGGCGTCACTGGCGCTCACGCCAAATCCGCACCACCCCCTCGCGGAGCTCCTTGGCCAACTCGGGGTCCTGCGTACTCCGTGCTGCGGCCAGCTGGAACGCGCAGACGGGATCCTGCTCCAGCTGCTCCTGTGTCGGAGGGTCCTCTTCCTCTACAAGCTCGCCCTCTGGTGGCGATGCCTGGTAGAACTCCGGGACGCTCACTCTTATGGGCGAGCCCTCCTGGGAAGGTGCGGGGTGCCGCTCTCGCCACACTCGGACCGCAGTCCGGTAGTACTCCTCCTTCAGCTCGGGAATAGTGGTCTCCCGAGCCGCGCAGAGCAGGTAGGAGCACTCCGGGTCCTCCATGAGCTGCGTCCGAGTCGGCGGAGCTTCGTGGCGTGGGGGAGAAGACGAAGAGCGGTGATGCCGCTTACTGGGCTTCTTGCCCTTCTTCGGCTTCCCCTTGTAGCCTGGCATTCTGGGTTGGTGTCTCGAACGGCTCGTCGTTCTGTGACGCTCGGGGCTGGACGAAGGACGAGACACGAAATCCTTCTTGACGAACGTCACTTTCAATTTATTAACATATATTGCGCAATAGCGCACGGGGAACAGAGATACATACACAGCAACGTGTAGACTTTAGACAACGACGAGCACAGGACACTGCGCGAGCGCACATTAAATAGACAAACCACATTAACCCCATGTGATTACGAGACGATTCACAGGTGAGACGGATTATCACATGACATAGCCATCACCACGAAATATCCACAGACGCAGACGATGCACGTAGACTACGTAAACACACGCCCAAAAGGGAGGGGCCGGGGTCCTCAACGTGACATATTCATTTTAATATAGTAAATTAATGACTGTAAAAAGGATTATATACTGTAAAATGAAGACGACATTGTCGCAAAAAATTCAATTTATTGTATTGCTTTGAATATTTTAAAAACATTTTAAAACATTTGAGCATTTAAATACAAGGTACAATATTAAATGTGGAACTGTATAAAAACACAAAAAGCTTTAGAAAAAAAAAACAATTAAATTCCTCCTTTCTGGGCTGGGGAATCCTTGATTTGGGTCTGAAAAGTCGCTAAGTTGGCAACACTGGTCTTCCGTACTTGGTACTCACGGCTAGCAAAAAAACAAGTGATGAGCTTCACTAAATGCAGCTAGCTGGCACACCAACACATACATGCTAGCAAACACTAACATTTATGCAGTAACATTACTCCTACAGCAAACTGATGCTGATGTTATCCACTAAATGTCACAAAATAACAAATTCTATCAAAATGTCATATACAATGAGTAAGTTTTCCCTCTCCCAGTGCAGTGTAGGATTATGTAGCAGAGCAGTACCTTAGAATGGTGGAATTGAGAGCTGATGAACACTGGCTTCATGTTCATTTACACTATACTGGAATAAACTGATGAAAGCAAAGCTTTCAGTGCTATTTATCTTGCTTAGTACCAGTTACTACCTTGACACAGACTGACTGTTTATTAGCTGAAAGATGCGAGCTAAAAAGCTAGCTTAGCTAACCATTAGCACTAGAAGACTGGCTGCTGGTGTATGCGCCTACAATAAAAACAGTGATTTTAACGCAGGTTAATATAAACCCGCTTAAATTTTCATCGCAGGTTTATATATATATAATGATCTCACTGAAATCTTGGAATTAATCTAGATTAATCTATATTAAAATGGCTCATATGTGTGCTACCCAAGTAATGACTAAAAGTCAGTATTTGAGATAGGGTTTCTTAATACAGAGGGTGCATTAGACCAGGGGCTCATCTCCTGTTTCCAAAATGCATCAATGACTGCTTGAGAAAGCAGTTCTACTTTAATACTTGAAAAAAAACATGCTCAATAAAATGTAGGCTACTCGTGTTCAATGGTTTATTCAGTTAAACATGAATTTGTAAGCCTACATACTGTACATTAAAGGGGGTTGATAACATGTTTATTCAGCTAAATATGATATTTGAAATGTAAGCCAACAGCTGTTTGTCTGTACAACCTAAAAAAATACATTAAAAGTATCTGTCTGACTGAACAGTTCTCTTGTATTACGTTAGCCTCTTGTAATTCCAGGACGAAACACGAGAGAACGTGAAGACGTTAAGATTGGGCGTTTTGAAAATAAACAACCATCAAATAATGTGATAAAAAACACCATGAACCGATTAAAATAAACTAGCTAAAACACGTTTGAAACCAAAACTATGGGTCTGTACCAAAACCTAGTGAGCTCTCTACATAGACAGCATCTTACGTCATGGGATGGGCGTTCCTGAGAAGTAGGCTGTCCCAATTCTTAGATACCTTAAAAATGCTGTCTACTAAGATACCTTAATCTGACCCTGTAATAAGTGAGCATTAGACCCTTCCTTGGCCGGTAAGGCAATCCCATGATGCAACGCGGGGCAGCACGGCGCAGCTCAACTTTTTTCATCATGGCGGACGGAAGAAGGATGGCCAGCGGCGAAGTCATTTTCAAATGTAAGTTATTTAAGATTTTATACCGTAAGTGTGGTATTTTATGGGTTTTCTTGGCATAACAGAACACAAATTAGCGATTTATTGGGTTAGTCGGTGGCCTTTTTCCAGTTTTTTATATATCGATGTGTTAGCATTTATGCTAGCAGGTTTTGAAGCGTCAGAGCACTGTTTTAGATGGGCTGATGATAACAGCCCATCTAAAAGCGTTTTTTTTATCAGTCACTGTAATATTTTATTAGTTATCTTAGTTATTCCTTTCTTGTATAGTTTGTTAGCCCTGCTGGGTTAATAAGACATGTATGTGGGCTTTTTAACGTGATAGTCAGTGTTCAGATATACAAATGATTTCCACTTTTTTAGGGATCAGATCAGCAATCGAAGCCTTTAAAGGCTTAAATAGAAAAAGAGAGGCTCTTCACCAGGCAGAAAAACTCTGCTCTCTCAGCTTGGAAGCAAGAGCTTATTTTAGCCAAACTAGTTAGTTATTTAATGATAATATATTCTTATTCTATTTCATCTTAAATGATGCAGCTGTTACACTTTGATACACTAAATCAGCTAGCTAACTGGTTCTGATTACAATAATAAAATGTTAGGTTTGTGGCAAATAAGTTGATATAAAACCTGCTTTAGAAAACTAAATAGTTAATACGCAACTAATGCATTGTCAGTTACTGTTACGGAACAGCTCCGGACCCTTCCCTGTGGGCGTGCCGTTACGTTGTCTGCGTGTCGTTATGTCCATGTTTGTACTTCCGTGGGTGTGGGTTGTCTGTGAGCGTGTTCGTTAGTTACACCTGTGCCTTGTCTCGAGGTCACGTGGGTCTGTGTAATCACCTATTTAATGTGCGTTCGCGCAGTGTCGTGTGCTCGTCTTTGTCCAAAAGTTCATGCCTGTGTGAGCAGTGCTTACACTGTCTGTGCGGGGCTTTCCGTTTTGTGTCCTAATAAATTATATGTTCCACTACGATCGTTGTTGTGCCTGCCTCCTCCACAACGCGTCACAGTTACAGTATAAGCTAATATTAAGCTAATAATTGCTTAATATTCATGCATTTAGGCATCTTTCTAAACATATTGCAAAATGTTTGATTACACTCGAAACTTTGTGTAGAACACTGAGGTTAAAATGTATTTTCCTGAATTATAAAGCATCTTAATGCCATAATTAGTTTTTGTTTGTTTTTTGACAGGACTATTGTTCTGGACTTGGGGCTTGCGGACAAAGTAACGCCCCAACAAGCCAGAAAAAAATGGGACAACTTAAAAAAGAAGTACAAAGTAAGTTCAAAGATTAACCTGAAATTGTGTAGAATAATGTATGTATTTTATAGATTTTTATGTATTGATTTACGTGTAGTTCAGATATGTAAATAATTGTTTATGTTGTAAAATAATTCAGTTAGAGAGGATAGCAGATTGAGGTTGGATTACAGGTTTAAATTTATTTTAGGAGCTTAAGTGTCCACCTTCAGGGAGTGGGACAGACAATGGGGAAGCCACTGCAGGTACGTGGCCCTGGTTCAGCCTCATGGATGAGGCTCTTGGCAATCGACCATCGGTCACACCACCTTTGCTAGTAGCCTCATCTAATGAGGAGGAACCAGGGCCATCTTCTGTTGTGACTTCCCCGTTGTCTGAGGAGAGAGGAAGGAAGCGGCAGGGAACACTTCTTGACCTCCTGCGAGAGGACATGGAGAGAGAGAGGGAGAGAGAAGAGAGGAGAGAGAGGGCAGAGCAGGAGCGGTCAGATCGCTTGTATAACTTGCTAGAAAAGCTAGTTAACAAAATTAACTAATTTATTTGTGAATTCTAAAATAAAATTTTTTTTGAATTTAAGAACTGGCATTTATGTGTGCTTTTTTTTAAAAAGCAGTCATGGAAAACTAATGCATGCCTTGCAGGTATACTATACTGATATAAACTTACTTAATCGGTTGTTCATTGTATAATAACACTTGCTGAAATTCATACTCCTCTTAAATTGTTTGCATTTTTTAATTCTTACTCACACAAGACTAATATTAACAGTGAGTAGAACAAGTGAACTGGTTTAAAGTAGCACAGATAAGACAATGAAATAAGACATTTAAAACTAGAACATTAAACAAACATGAATGATGTATGTACAATATTTACATTAAGAATATTGGCAGTGCGAGAGGACATGGATGTGACGGGCAGGTGTGAGCAACAAAAAGGAAGCGATCACGCCAAGTCTCAGGGAAAAAGGATGGTTTAATATAAAGTGTGCAAACCTAAAACCCGTGCAATAGATCCAAATTAAGGATATAATGACCAGCGGTCAACTGGTACAAAGACAAGACATATATAGACAGACAAACGACCATCAGGTGGGAACGGATCACGGGCTCCGCCCACCTGAGGGGCGTACACGACATCACAAAACAACAACAACACAGCCGCTGTGGACGGAGGCGACCGGTAGGGGGCCGCCTCACCGTGACAGACCCCCCCACCAAGCCGCACTCCCCTCCACTGGGTGTGTGGCACACAGCGGCTGCACAACAACACGAAGGGGCAGGAAGGCAAGGACAGGCAGGGACACACCTCCTGCAGTCCACGAGCTGAAACACAAAACACATAACGTTAGTCAGCTCACCTCCCTGGGCGGGACCCTGGACCGACTGGGCCGTTAACAACACATAACCACGCCCCGGTCGGTCACAGGGCCCTCGCGCCCTAACCGGCCCTTGGCCGGTGAGCCCCACAGGTGTGAGGACGAGGAGCTATGGCTCCTGTGTCGTCCTTAGCGTATGTGTGTGTGCAGGTTACCTCCCCGAGGCGTGGCTTCTTCACCTCCTGGACCTACCTCCTCCCAGAGCTGACCCCTGCCTTCTGCTAGGGGTCACCCCAGCCTCCTGGGGGAGCCAACCCCTCCCGGGGTCCCTCATCACAAGGTGGACTCCTCCACCCAACCCAGGAGCGCCAGAGACCGAGGCCCAGAGCACCCCCGACGCGGGCTAGGGAGCAGCCCCAAGGGCCTCCTGGTCACCCCGGGCAGGAGGGAGGATCTCCTCCCTCAGCAGGAGCTTTTCAGACTGGAGCCCCATGGTCCCCAAACATCCGGGGGCCCCAGCCCTCTAGGGAGGGGCTCTTCATGACCGGGCTCCGGTCACCCCACAACACAAGGGGGCTCCTGCCAGGTGGAGACCCCCACAAGGTCACAAGGTTTTGTTAATTGGAGAATACGAATATCTTTTAGTACTACACAATTTGTAAACGGAATAACAGACTGTAGTTCATCAAGACAGTTGCTGTCTGTTCTCACACACACACACACACTTAAGGACTATGGTAGAACAGCAGACACAGAGCAGAATGCTTTATTGTGAACACTGATTTACAGCATGTCTCAGTATGAACATCACAAAGATCAAAACCAGAATGATTTGTACTAGAAAGAGACCCTTTATGTGCCTATGTTCCTGCACAGGGGAAACACTGACTCCCAAAAAGTCATACTGTATACAGCATACTGCTCTCAGTACATATTGTATACAGCATACTGCTCTCAGTACATACTATATACTGCTTTCAGTACATACTGTATACCGCATACTGCTATCAGTACATACTGTAAACTAGTCCCCGTCTGCAGTATAGTATCCAGATTCCAACAAACACAAATACTACGAAGGTTCCACCCACTTGGGAAAGATTTTCTGCCACCATTGCATGATGGGATGCATTACACCAGGATGATAACTTGGTGGAAGTGGTACGTAGGTGATTCTGGTCACATCCTGCATACCCCATTCTGATTTGTGGCTCAGTCAGTACGCAAGAAGTATGTAGCAGGCTATTTCAAACACACCCCTGACAGTATGATGTCACTCCCTGGTTCAGTTAGTAAATAAAACACACAGCCACAAACACACATCTGATGTGGAAGGTCCTCCCAGCTTTAGTGCACTGAACTATGGTCACATTTGAGGCAGTGTCCAGAATAGGGATGCACAATATATCATTTGTAAATCATCAATGCGATAATGGCCTTCACCATACTGCTATTACAGAAGTCTGCGCTATGAAAATCACTGATGTTATTTAATCGTGTCCTGACCTCAGACATTCTAGTTGCGTGGATGTTTTCACGTGTCATGATGTACAAATAATAATAATAATATTAACAATAACAATAACAATACACTCATTAACAAATACTTTTTGTCAAAATAGTGCAGGCCAATGTTTAACTGGATCAGATCAAGGGTCCACCAATGCGTTTGATCATATTGCAAGGCACACTTCAATCACAGCATGTAGCAATTTAATCACAATATTTGTTTTTCTTGTTTTCATCCGCGTTATGGAGCTCCAGGCCAGAAGGGGGGGCTGGAGGGTTCGACGGCAGTGGCCAGCCTGGTGTTGGAATGCTCTCAGAGATGCTCAGTCTGTGTTTCTCCTCCCTGTGCTTGGATCCCCCAATGGAGGTGAACACGGACGTACCGCCCGCTTCAGTCTGAGATGGAGAAGAGTCGGAAACGCCGCTGGAGTTACAGCTCGGGATCCGTGGACGGAGCCTGGCAGTGGAATTAGAGTGTGAACGAGTTATAGGAGGAACGAGGAGGCAGAGCTATGACTTCTGGCCCATGGAAGTCTCCTCAGAGAGAGAGAGATGTCATGGCTTCAGTCCTCTCCCACTTCCCAGAAGGTTCTACACCAGCTCGTCCAGCAGGGTGCCGATGCTCTGGTTCTGGTCGGACACTCCCACCAGGGCTTTGTTACACATGGGACACACACATCGCACTTCCAGCCACTTCACCACACACCTGCGAAAACACACACATGGTCACACACCTGCGAAAACACACACAGTCACACACCTGCGAAAACACACACACAGTCACATACCTGCTAAAACACACACAGTATCACACCAGCACAGTCACATGCACGCAGAGCACAAGGAGATACGCTTACACATAAATATACACATGTAATTATAAATGCACATATAAATGTATGCACATATAATTATTTAAATGCTTGCACATATATAAATATGTGTAAATAGACTAACACCGATCTTTTCAAGGTCTCATATCTCATATTCTATCTGGGAATCATGATTATAGCAGCAGTTGCAGTACTATATTTATTTTGCCATTATTCACATATTTATGAAACATGTTGTTATTATCAATATAATTATGATACATGTAATGTATAATGAATACATGAATAATCTCATATTCAAAACAGATTCAAAACATTCCAAACAGATGATGGCTAAAATCACAAACAGCCAGGTATGACAACTGTGCTTGTTATTTGTAGAGCACCGTCCCAAAAGTCCGTCTCCATCTCCTCGAGAAAAGGAAAACAGGGCTTTTTTCCAAAACTCTTCCAGCCCACAGAGTAGGATCCTTGTCTGAGAGGGTCTTTATGCTGAAGATGTGATGCTTTTGAGAAATGAAGCCGTCATTCTGAGTGTTATGAGCCCTTTATACCCAATCTCTGAGTGTTATAAGGCCTTCATGCTCTCATTATCGGTGTTATAAGGCCTTTATATCATCTTTATGAGTATTACAAGGCCTTTATACCCTCGGAGGCACCTCTATTGCACAGTGACACTTTCATCAGTTGTCTAATATAAGGAAATAAAGTCCCGGAAATATGGCTCCAGGACTGGAGATGTGCAGCGTGATGTGTTCAGTGTTTGGGCCCAAAACAGGCCAAATGGCTCAGTGTCACTGACCTCCTATGGAAGGCATGTTGACATGGCAACACGCCTAGTTCATCCTTCACCTTGAAGTCCTCCAGGCACACAGCACACGTCTGCTGTGGAGGGAGTGTGGGCCACACAAGGACAGAGACACACACGGACAAATATGAACAGAGAGGCACATATACACACAGGGATGGAGTCACAGAGAGACAGAGACAAACGTGGAGCCCAGACATGCAGAAGGACACACAGACAGCAACAGTCACAGAGAGTTAGACACACAAAAATATCCTTGGCTGTCTCACAAAAAACAGTGGTGATTAGGATTTTTTTTGACACATATACATGTGATGTGTAATTTATTATAAAAACTCTGTTTTTTTTACCCCATGAAGATTCAACTTTTTTGTGTCTCCTTTCAAGACGACCTGCAATTCAGTGAAGAAAATACCATGTACAAAGCAGTGCAAGCAGAGCCAAAATACGGTCGAAATAAATCAACTCGCCAGCCACTGCCTTACCTCTTTATATCCAAAGCGCTCATTTTGTGACTGATGCCTCAACTTACTGTTGGAGAAAAAAGGAAGAGAAGCATTAAACCAGAAAATATGTCACACTTAAGTCTGATCACTTTTATACCGCACAGAGTTGAATGTAGTTTCACGGGCTGTAAGTATTACCACAAGATGTCAGTAGATCTCTTGCGAGAAAAGAAAATCACAAAAAGACGCGCCTGAACATGAGCGAAGATTAAAGTATTCTGACTGAAAACTGAATTAAACTGGGTTTCCCGGTTGTGCGATAGACATGTAAAATGAACCGCCTGGTTCACACTACACGACTTTTCAGTCGTCAGGTTTTTGTGCCGTCCGCACTACATGACTGGTCGTTCTGTAATCGCGAGTCTTTCAGTTGTTGTGGATTTCACACTACATGACTGATCGGCGACGCGGGCTCACTAATTACACGACTGGGGAATCGCCGACTCATCTGGCTGCCGTCCAAAAACACGAGAACACGAAAACGAAACTCTCCCAGAACCAGCAACACCACGTAGTAGAAAAAAAAACAATGTACATGTACTCCACATTTTCGTTATTATTATTTTTTACCGTTTAAACACTCCATAGTCCCAAGTTGCCAGAACTATTTCATCTCTCCGTTGCAGTGATAGATATAACAATCGCACTATTTCTCCAGTGCTGTTACAATAACTTAAACAGTGTTGTAGTAAAGTTGTAAGAAAGGTGAGGATTTTGTGTGGTTACTGTTTTGAAAGCATTCTTGAAAGTTTTCTCTCCGCGTTCCCATTGGCTGTAGCTAGACGCTGCTGCCGACTCTCATGGCGCATTTCCACTAGGGCCTGCTTGGCGCGGTACGGTTCGATTAGCAACGGAACGGTACGGTCGCGTAGTGTTTCCATTACAATGGTGGACCAATACAATGTGGGTGGAGTCGCTGTTGGCGCACAGGTTGTAGTGTCGTGACATCATTTGTATACGACCACAACACCGGTCGATGCCCCTTAACACATAGCATTATTGTATCTTATTTATTTTTATCTTCATTATTGTATGTGGTTGCTCTAATTATTGATAATATTTTGGTATTACTCAAACAGGCTGAACACACCCTGCATAAAAAGCATCAGTCATACAATCAAATGAAATCAAACTTTATTATGAAATAGATATTTAAAGTACAACATATGTAAATAATATAGTTATAGTTAAAAAAAGTGCAAAAAGCAAATATATACGTATAGCTTTATATGAAATAAATATTTATAGTACTACAAGCAACATTTTGTGTGCTTTTACTGGCGTCTGTCTCGCATGGTGTTCACAAGTTCGCCAAGCACCCCGAGGAAAGCCCGGTTGAAGGAAACATTTTCCGCCAACTCCGCTCGCCTCGTCAGTGGAAGGGGAATCTTGAACGTAAAAAATAACAAATATTAAACACAAGTATTCCCGTGAAAGCAACAACGATATAGCGTAACTGCACAAAATGTGTAGCACGTCATCGCTGCTGATGCTTTGTTTATGGCTACAGCTAACTAGCAACTAGCAAGGCTAAGAGCTAGCTATTGTACAGTAGTGACTGTGGTGGTAACATTAACTACAAACACAGCTCTAAATTCCTGCGTTTACAATAGATGCGTTCATATTACATTCATATTACATCTTTTACGAAACTGAAAACTGAAATCACAATACAGTACTCACCATTCTCCGTGGCCTCCAGCACCGACATTGCCGTGTCTGTCCAGCTCTTTCTCTTCCGTTACTGGCTGGCCGGTGACCGTATATGACATCCATTTGCTAGAACCATTTCCAGTCTTTGCGGTTTGCTCCGCTGCGTCCGTTATGGTCCTTCACCGCCCGGTAATCGCGTTAAGCTTTTTTAGCTTGGACCGACCGGCACTGCTGAACGGACCGCTGGTAGCCATGAGTGGCCATTAGCACGTAAACCTCGCTAAAAACCTTTACATTTCTAGTGGCCCCGTCCAGTTCGCCCTGGATTTTTTGATCGCTGATTATTAACAGAAAGGTTTGTACCTCGGCGTTTGACCAGGGAACAGACTTCGCTCCTTGGGTTTTAAAAATGGCTGAGGAGTCCATAGCATAGCGGAGGAGTCGCTCTCCTGACGCAACCTGTGACAACACTCCCTGGCCAATCAGTGTCATGCTGTTCCTCCACGTCACAGAACTGTACCGCTTCGGAACGGTTAGAACCTCGAGCGAGTCGGTACGAAAAAAGTACCTGAAGGGGCCGGCTCACAGGGAAGCGGTACTAATGGAAACACTCACAAACCGTTGCGAATCGAACCGTACCGCACCAAGCAGGCCCTAGTGGAAATGCGCCATCAGTCGCCGACTGCTAGATATTAAACATGCTAGATATCTGCCAGTCGTCTGCGACCAGTCGGCGACGGCTCGGCGAACGTCTTTCAGCGTCTTTCAGCAGTTCACATTCTGTACAACCCAGTTTGCTGGGTTACTGTTTTGAAAGCATTCTTGAAAGTTTTTTACATTCTTCAGAGATATCTTCAGCGGTGCCGCGGTTCTCTCTCCGCGTTCCCATTGGCTGTAGCTAGACGCTGCTGCCGACTCGCAGTCGCCGACTGCTAGATATTAAACATGCTAGATATCTGCCAGTCGTCTGCGACCAGTCGGCGACCAGTCGGCGACGGCTCGGCGAGCGTCTTTCAGCAGTTCACACTACACGACTGAGCGAGCGACGAGTGATCGCCGATTCGCCTCCGACCACAGTTTTTGTCGGCTATCAGTCGGCGACTGAAAAACCAGCCTAAAATCGTGTAGTGTGAACCAGGCTTTAGACGAGCTGACATAAGGCCCACAACAAGTATCACAGGATCAGTGTGATTAACACCTCATGACTCAGTGTTTTCTATGACGTTGCGAGTCAAGAGTTATAATTGCATCCGTTCACAGTGCGAGGAGTGTGTCTTGCATGCTAATTCTGTACTCAGTAGAAGCACTAATTTGAATATTTGAGCAACTAAATATGACTTGATTTACATACACCACTCATTTAGCTGGATGGACGGATGGATGGACTTTTTTGTTTGTTTTTAGAGTCAAGATATCATTAGCAACATTACAGTATACAACTGGCTCAAAATACCACATGTTCAGAGCACAGGGACCATTAATGGTCGATCAGTGGTCACCCTTGTTTTGTTTTGCACATTTATCAATGAAGAGTCTGCTGAAAAGTATAGTTAGGGTAGGCCTACCTACCTAACTACACCTGCGATTCTACACAACGTGTTTCCATATGTGTCTACAATAAGGAGCGATGGGGAGAGGGAGAGAATTTGACTCTGCCGTAGATGTGTTATGAGATTCACCAAGTATCACGCTGTTTTATGGATGCGCATACAGGGGCTTTGGCGGCCCTAAGAACTGAAGAACAATACAGAACTCTGTGAATAACAGAAGGTTAAAATAGCTTGACGTTTGTTCTAAAGGCCTCTGCATTGGGACAGAAATAACACAGGCAGCTTACAGATGCAACAGTGGCAACTTCCTGTCCCCTAACGCCTCACTTCCTGCAAATACGCCTTTCACATCATTGTCTTTTCACCAGCTTATCATTAAGCTTTTGTAACGTGTTGTTTTTGTGCATGTGTGTGTGTGTGTGTGTGTGTGTGTGCGTGTGTGTGTGTGTGTGTGTGTGCGTGTGTGTGGTTGGGGGAATTACCTTATGAAGTAACAACAGAATATGAGGCTGAGCACAAAGACGAAGATTCCAGTGCCGAAGATGACCATGTAGATATTGAGCGGCAGATCCTGAAAGGTGACGGGTGGCATTGTGCAGGTCTTATTGGAGTATATCAGTCCCAAACCGCAGAAGCACCCTACAAAGGGACCAGTATGCAGTTAAGATTGGTCCCGTATCACACAAGCGTCTAGCACAGAGACCACAGAGTGACTGTTCCATCAGCCTTAAGTCCTTTTAAACGCTGGATTTATAACCCAAGGCATTTTTTCCTGAGTCAAAATCTCATTACACATTATAGACTAAACAACAAATCAATGAAGCGGGTCCGTTATTTTGTGGGTCTGCCTACGTGAGCAACGTGGAGGGACATCAGTCTGTAGCAGTGGGATTCAGGTGTGGGATTCAGGTGTGGGATTCAGGTGTTAGACTGGCCCAGGACCACAGAAGTGCTCTCACACACAGACCAACATTCTGTCACACACAGAGACCAAACGTTGAACCCATGGAGTGCACAGGTTGACAGGCAGCTGTTCTAGGACTCACCACAGGTGACGGATCAGACTCCTGAGAGAACAGAAAAGCTTACGTCCGTGTGAATGAAAACAACACAGCTATTCACCAAGGAATCACTTAAGTGGAAAGGTTCACTTAAGTGAACAAAATAAGCCGAACTATTCCAGTCAGCTCTGCTGTCCCACATGTACACACGCGTCCGAACATCTTTGGTGTTAGAGCAGAATTAAAACCCAATAGTTAAAGGACTAACTCTTTACAAGATAAGAGACTCATAGTTTGGGGCGGGGGAGGGGGGGTGGATGTAAAGGGAATATTGTAATAAGGTTGGCCATATAAATACATTTTCAAACAAATCTGAAGAGCCACACGTCAAGATTTCTTTTATCTGTCCCGAGAACCCATTGCGCACGGCTCACGTGTGCAGAACGCCAAGCTGTGATGGTGAGAGAGAAGAAAACGTGAGCTGTTTACTCTCTGAATGTGTTTTCTAAACGCAGTGATGCAATCCCGAAGCTATGAAAGTCAATTTGCTACAGTTCCCCTTATCAACAAACATGGTGCAACGAAGCTACAGACTCGTGTGTTGCCGCCGGTCTGCTGCTTAAGGAGGCGTGAGGGACCTGCAGAAGGCCAGGAGACCCTCGGCTGCAGGGTGTGTGTGCAGACCCGGGCTCTTCCTGACCTTCACTAGGACACTGAGTTCCTGTGTAACACATCTGTGGTCATCTGGCTAAGAGCCAGGCCTGACTTCCTTCTGTGCTCATGTTGTGTAAGAAGAGGAAAAACTCAACTCCTCCTGCAGTTCATGCAGACACAAGAAGCATAACAAACTCCACACACACACACACACACACACATACACACACACACACACACACACACACACACACACACACACACACACACACACACACACACACACACACACATATGCACGCTTAAAAATCTCCTGTTGAAAGCAACAAATATTACTAAAAAGAACAAAACAAATGATCCCTATCAGCTTCTACTCATGCTATATATATACGAGTGTAATACATAAGTATAATAACTTTCAGCACATCCATGTTTTCTACATACCATTAGTATATTACTTGAATCTGAATTTACATTCTTTTAAAATGGGGAATAAATGTTAGTTGTAGTTTAGTCTGCTGCCCTGTCAGTCATATTTACACCGTCACACTGTTTGTACTGTTCTGTGTTTAATGTCAAATGTAGCACCGTGTCCTGGAAGATGCATTTCAATCCCCACTCACTGCATCAGGGCTGAGAATGAATGACTTCCACCTGGAGTTTGACCTGGAAGAATGTTGTTCTTGCAGGAAAAGTGGGACACAACTAAACTCAAACAGCCTAGTAAGCAAATGGGCACGATGTTGACTAAGCACGTTACATCTATTTTCACGGAAAAACACCTACATTTGGTATTTTTAAAATCATACTGACAAGCCAAAAATAGACCTATAGCCCTGTTTAGTCTAAAAATTGGGTGCTTGTTCAGAGAAAATTCAATAAACAGCCAATTTGTTCCCATTTCACACCTTTCATACTTTTCTGTGCACTCTCAAGCACTTGAAAGAAACCAAAATGAATCCAAAACTAATGTCACTTAATACTAGTTTCACACGGAGGCAGACGTATCCATTCCTGATCTAAACTAAACCTCGCTGAATCAAGTTCGGAGAGCACAGATGTGATGTCAGCCCAGATCCATTCTTTCAAACCTGTTCACCCACTACTAAAAGAGTTATTTACAGAGGCTTGCAAATAACCAAACTGTGCCAACCCTGTAAACAAACCCTGTAAGCTTGACAAAACCATGATAGAAGCAATCCCAAGTCTATTGGGAGAAGATTCGGCTCTGAGTGGCGGATGCATCAAAACTTCAAATCCGACCGTTCCCAGAACAAAGAGAACCTGAAGGTCATGACCCCCCCAGTCGGCACACAGTCAGGAAGACGCTTGCACGCTCAAACACAGGCACACACCAGCCGCCCTCATTGGCCACTCCCCTGTTCCCAATCGCCTGCTCATTGGCTGACTCCCTCATCCTCTTCCGTCTTAACTTCGCCTGACTCTCATCCCCCCACAGGTCTCTTCATTTAGTCCTCTCCTTCCCAATAGTCTAAGCATGAGTCTCCAGAATGTCTGCTCAGAGTTCCTCTTAAACATTATTAGACTTATTAGAAACATTTATCTATAAGAACCACCTTGTAGGTGTACACTCACAGGCCATAGCTGCTGCTCTGTGCAATATGTGCAAGCCCTCTATTCCTCAATGGTCATTTGATGTCAACCGTGTTGCTGTTAGCGGGACAGAATTGCATGGTTGGCCACTCTCATCCCAGCTGTGGCCCAGATATGCAACAGCAACACCTCTGACCCCACACCTCTGACCCCACACGCTCACCGCAGCGTAATGTTCACAGCCACCGTGCTACCGTATCAGTGCCTGTGCTGTGATATCCTGGGGCAGTCCTACATTTACATGTATGGCATTTAGCAGGCGTTCTAATCCAAAGCAACATATTAAAGTGCTTCAGTTGTCTACTCAGAGTATTCTTAGCTAGCACAAATAGGTTAGAGTCCAAAAATACCCTTAACCGAGACACTGTCAGAACCAAGTCAGTGTTTAACCCAAAAATGACAAATACAATACAACACAATATGATCCTATATAAGATTAGATAATCCTTTATTAGTCCCACACTGGGGAAATTCGCAAATTTGAGAGCAATTACTGAACAGGACAAGTCAAGTGCAAATCTAAAATCTTCTGACAAGTGCCTGATTAGGTTTAATTAAAGTGCTTTTCAAAAGAGACGAGTCTTCAGTCGTTGTTTGAAGACAACGAGGAACTCTGCTGTTCACGCAGAAAGTAGACATTCATTCTGCTAATGGGCTGCAGGGAGGATGAAGAATCTTGTCCTAAAGGATGAGCTTGGGTCATGCTCAAAGGGCTAGAGGTACAGCTCAGATTTTCACCATTGTCATCAAATAAGAAGGAACATCTACATTTTTTTTTGAGTTTTGAACCTCATACAAGTGACTACAGGAAGCCAAAGACGTGATCAGTTGATTAGTGGAGTGAGATGGGAAAACGCTGAGGTGAGAAGACCAGTTTAGCTGTGGGTGCGGTAGCATGCATAGACCCACCAGGACTGAGCTGCGATAAACCTTAGAGACGACAAGGGCGACTTCTTAAGATAAATCTGTGGGTTTGTGACGTGACCCGACTGGCCATCTACAATCACACCAAGGTTTCTTGCATTTTTGGACGGAGTGATTATTGACTTCTCAAAAGAGACGGCAAGATCCTTGTGAGGACCAGCTGATCTAGGGATGCCTGACGCATGGTGTTTCTGGGATTTACTTTTAGGCGGTGGGCATTTTAAGTCATTTTAAGATTAGGCTAGAAAAAACCTGTGTGTCAGAAGGTGTACAAGACAGGATTAAATTGGTATCACAATAGCAATTGAGGGAGAATCCTTGGGAGAACATTACATTATCAAGGGAGTAAGACAGAATGAAGAGAATGACCCAGAACTGAGCCTTGTGGGCCACAGATGGAGAGTCTACAGAAAAACAACCTTCCCCATATCACTTTCTAAGAACATCCTTGTAGGTAGGACTCAAATCTTGTCGAAGGCAGCCAAGCGATCAAGAAGACTGAAGACCAAAGACCGTCTGACTGAAGTAGCTTCTCTGGTCGGGTCACCCGTCCTGTGGTCACAAACTGAACACTGACATATGGAGAGTGCGGTGTCTGAAAAGCCACACGACTGCAGACATGTGACAAAGTGTTAATGTCTGTGTATAATGTACACATAACACAGACATAATGAAGTGTCCAGAGAGTGTAGGTACACGGCAAGAAGACGTTTGGTCTCGTACCACAACTCTATCAAACAAACAGCATCTGTCTAAATGCAAAAAAATGCACCATATGTGACTCATAATATCAATAACATTGTTATAAGGTAAAGAACAGATTTTTTAGCTGTAGAGATGTAGGGGAAGAGGCCCTGACAGGGTGTGAATAAGAGAGAACAGGGGGAAGATCAGGATGAGCCCTGCTGATGTATTCATGCTGATGTAACACTCCGTGCTAAGTTTGGCTGCACTATGAGTTCCATCTCAAAGGCCTTGGAGAGAGCCAACCTCAAACCCATTCCCCGCAGCACCGAAACACAACGGCGATGACTAATCGCGTGTTCGGATCCGGGCAGCCGTGGTCATGTGACTTCTCTATTATAGATCAGCGCTGCTGACCTGCATCGCCTGGCGTGCTTGGCGTGTTGCCAAGACAACGTAGCGCAGCAGGAGAGAAGAGACGGGTGCTTCCTGTTCTCGGGACAGCACACAGAGCCGTGGTGTCATCAGAGAACAGTGTCCCTTAGACTCACCGACACTACTGAGCCAAGCGCGTCCAAAGAGGGGACGAAGACACAGGCCAGGGTTTCATTAAACGCACAGAAACGTCTAGTCATGCGGTTGTACAGATGCAGTTAAAACATGGACGTGTGTGAACTATAATAGAAAGGGCTTCCTCCTCTTGACCTCAAAAGTATGTGAGAGAAACGTTTAGATAGGAGAGATGAAACCAGGACTAAGGGCAGGGAAGAATGCACACACATCACACATCTTTTCTGGAGAGGACACATACCGTCAAATACTGGAATCTAAGGCTGCTTTGTTGATATGTTCAGTGATACATATGAGTCAGTGAGGTGCTAGACGGATTCTAGACACCCACAGGTTTCCAGTGCATCTGGGTTCTTTGTAGGAGCAACATATGAAAAATTTAAACCCCCAAGAGACTAAAAGTCTCTTCTTGTTATTTTCAAGAGAAACATGGAGTGTCCTAGAAATATAAAGGGAGGGGCCTAGCAATATAAAGGGAGGGGCCTACACATGTGAAGCTGGCCTGAGCTGGTGTGTGCTCTGGTTCCATACTCACTGATCTTTTTAAAAGCCTCATAAAGGAAGTGATTCGCTATCCAACCCAGTAACAGACTGTGTTCTTTTCAAAAAAATGACATGAACCAAATGTCACTTTTAACATGTGAACACCACTACCCTTCCAATTCCACAAACAGTATGTTTCCTGTACCCTGAAAATTCAGAGAGTATCGGAACCCCATGGCCATCAACAGTAATGCTGGATGTAAATGCACACAACACCTATATGAGTTACACAGAAAACTAGAATGACTGACGGTTGGACAGTCAAAAACTAGATCATTCAGTTGGATGATCCCAAATGATCATGAACACATCAGAATCAAAACGGATCAAGACACCATGCCCGTCTGCTTTGTTCAGATGGGATGCCAACAGCAAAAAAAAAAACCCAACCAAGTTTTTCATTCATCAGGTTATTTGGACTGAATCAGTCAAGAGCACACGTCATGATTTCCCAGCGCAAAGACCCTCTTATAGTAAGAAGGGAACATTTTTCATATGCTAATTGAAGCTTTATGCAAAGTGAGCTTACCGTTACACCACTGAAATGGGTGCATCAATTCAATCGTGTGGTCCCCTGCCCTGCGGTGTTTGCAAACAAAGAACCCGCGCGCCCTTTGTCTGTCAGACGTGCCACTCAGCGAGGCGAACCGCTAAGACGAGTCTGCCGCATCTGGACGCATCTGCGCGATTCGGTCATTAACGGAAAACGGCGCTGAAGAAATCCCGAAATCCAAATCCGTCGTTATAGGCGACTGTTACCAAGTACCGCTCGCAGTATCCGCCTATTCCATGACTGAAACCACATTTGTTGGAAAAAAGGAAAGACGGACAGTACGAGCTTCTTCCCCAAAACGAGTGTTTTCGTTGCGAGCGACTGATGCGACCTGTGTTTAGTGTTTGATTGTAGCGCAAGGGAGCCAACGGACTCAAACGACGATGGCATCCATTGAGAACTGATTTTGATTAGCACAAAGTCCCGCCCGTCTGTTAAGATGAGCATCCGACGAGACCAATCTTCCATCTTCACCGTCTTTATCGGATAAGAAGACGAAGTATCGGTTACCAATTGGACTAGTCTTAGACTTTGTTTTTGTTGCATAAATTTGACACTTTAAAATTTTGTATTTTGTATTATTTTATCATTCTTAAAATATTTATTTTAATATTTTATAATGTAATTATATGTACACATAGCCATCAGTATATAAGTTATGATGTCATACATTATGTTAACCAGTTACTGAAGAAAATAATTTTAAAAATTACAAGAGGACATGACTTTACATTTATGACAAATTGTTTCTATTGTCATTTTGCCAAAGTATGGTGTAAGAATGTAACACCTTAGCTTATTTAGGAGACTTTGCTGTTAGTCAACAAAAGGGTCTGAGAGATTTGCTCATTTTCCCCCCATAGACTCTTAAAATACTCTTAAAGACGCCCTGTGATGATGGGCAGAAGAGAGGGAGAAGGTTCGGTTCGGAGTGAATCTGTCAATTAAATAGTTGTCATTGGTCGTTCAGTGGCTTCGGGAGCTTTCTGGGTTAAATGCACTGGATTCAGGTGATTATCAGAATTTAGTCCTGGGTTACAGCAGTGAAAATAATAAACTGTGCAGTTCATTAGAGACACAGGAGTGGAACCATGTACTAAGGATGCGGTTGTTTATGTATTTATCTGTTGGTTTGCCATGGGGATGTTCCAAGAAGCGGGTTAAGCGAGAAAACCGGGTAAGTTAACTCAGAGTTCACGGAAACTCGAGGTTTTCCGTTCCAGAAACCGAACTTAGAGAGAACCTGAGTCAGTTACTATAGCAACTTATGCTCTGAAGCTAACCTGCTCGCTGGCAGGTTAACTTGGACCTGAACCAGAGTTACAAACACGTCATCATGACGTGTCCTTTCCTCGAAGATCATGTGGATATTGAAGCTCAGTTTATTCGCTGAGTTCTTCGTCGGGAACGCCTTATAAAACCCCGAATAGACATAGGCCTACTATCATTTTCGGATTATTTTTTAATGAACGTTATCGTTTTCAGCACAATCCATTACTTACATCAATAACTTTATTATTATAATAACATTTCAAATATTACACATCGCGGATCAGCCCTAAATTCTCTCCAGATTGTTATATATCGGTCTTCGTTTTTTGCTAGTGGAAGTTTTCTTTATAGTGTAGGAGATGCGGAAACTGTCAGCAAAACTACTGTATGTCGGTCTGTCCAAAAACTATGTCCGGCATTAAAATGACTAGTGCCCGGTTTTGTGGTGTTTCCTGGGCTTAAGCCAGTTATGGACATCAAAGAGGAATTCCACAGCATCATTGGTTTGTCTTTAATTCACACGGACAATAAAGAAATTAAGCAAAGGAGAAGCAATATATAACGAACTTCATTCCATTTACATTTTAAGGATTTCCTAGAGTGATTGGCTGTATTGATGGAACCTACATATGCTACCTATTCCAGCACCATTAGAACATGAAAATTCATCCATAGCATTAATGTACAGGTACTAACCTTTATAATCCTTAATGAATAATGTACTTATCTTTAATGGTAACAAAAATAACGTAGCTATTGTAACTGACCGTTCTTCCCATCAAGATCATATGTGATGCTTCCCACCTCATCACAAATGTTGAAGCCAGATGGCCAGGATCCGTGTATGATTCCACACTGTACAACAAATCTGAACAGAGTAGGCCTGCGGTAGTTTTGCTAGTTGTTCACATGCAGTGTAATAGTTAAATCATTGCAAACCCTAGTGAGATAGCAGAGCCGGAGTGGCTAATCGGGAGATTCGGGAGGATTCCCGATGGGCCGGCTCATGTCAGTCTCTAGTTTGGGCCGATTGGGAGGGAAAAATAATTTTGGGCCGGATTTGGGCATGAAACTCCCGGGCTGAAAAAGTGTCCCACTCCGGCCCTGGATTATAGGACATGACGGCCTCCTTCATGGAGACAGAGGGTATCCCTGCCTGTCCTATAGGCCTACCTTATGACTACCTATTCAGATCCTGCACCTGGACCACAGTCCCACTACAATCAGGCCCACAGCAAAACCAGGGCAAGAATTTAAATGACCCTAGGAATTCTCGAGGCCAGGTTCCAGTGCCTGAAGGGGCTCAGAGTAACCCCTGATAGGGCGTGCCACATAATAATGGCATATGTGGTATTACACAACATTGCAACCATCGAGAAAGAGCGACAGCCTACCATCTCTGACATGCCCACAGACGAGGAACCTTACATGCATGTGGGTGACAACAGAGATGGTGGAGTTGTCAGAGAATCCATCTGCAATCACTGCTTTCCACATTAAATCATGCACCATCCCCCACCCACCACACCATCCACCCTGTAACCTTTTAATATACATTACAGTCAAATTCACTGTTATGTTTCATTATTTCATATGTTTCATTATTTCATTTTTCCTGTAAATAAATATATTTTATAATATATTTTAAGAATAAGATATAGTTATATACAGCCATACCACTTTGTACTATATTCTTATACTTAATTTTTATCTGATGCCATGTGTGTTTCACACCACTCAGATTAGACCTGGAATTAGTAAGTGTTCAATAAAAAATATTTAAAAACTCAATACAGTATTATAAAGGTGGAGAAAATAATAATATAATCTCACCCTTCCGATAAATAAAAAAATATCATTTTCACTCACGCATTAACTCTGTTGGCAATTTTTTGACATGCTGACTGCCTTTCTCTAGCAGCTACCGCAGTATTACATTTACGTTTAATAATATCTAAATATTCTGCATACGCAGTCATTAATACTTCAAGCTACAGTGGTGTGAAATACGATGTTCGGCTGATTTTCGCGTTTAAGTCCATGATAAATCCTATTTATATGCGTTCCATTAAGAATGCCTTTCATAGTTACGCGTGAACGCGCTTCTGTCTGGGTCAACCTACTCAGAGTTGAGCGACCCTGATTACTTTAACTCCGATCAGCCGTTTTGGAACCGAAAACTCTGAGTATGTCAGATCGGGGTAAGACAACTCCGAGTTCAGGGTTAAGTTTAGAGTTTGTTAAACCCGCTTCTTGGAATACCCCCCATGTTAGCTTGCCGTTAGCGTCAGAGATCAGTATGCCACTGTGGTACCTTTTACTTCCTTTGAGAAGCAAGACATTGCCCCCTTCTGGCTAAATCGGAAAAGTAACACTGTTTTGTTTATATCCTGGAATATATAAACTGCAAAAAAACATATAATAATTTGTATTGAACGTAATCTACGTTAACATAAGTGCAACTGAATAGATTTGAATACTGTAAATAACACACACACACACACACACACACACACACACACACACACACACACACACACACACACACACACGTTTATAAAGCCCTGAGAAAATGTTTTGTTGTAGTTCAGTGTTCAGTGTCAGTTAGAAGAAATAGACCTGCTCATATGCAGTAAAGTTTCCTACAAAGAGCGGGTTATAGTTATATATGAGTGCTTTGGTCTCCTTCTCAGCCTGACTGAAGTGGTGGGAACTTCTCCTTCCTGGAAAGAGAAACATATATTGAAAGAGAAATAGAGAGAGAGAGGATTGAAGCATAAATTAAGTCAGTTTCTAACATTTTTAGCCATTATACTAATTAGTCTATGCCTGAAGTAGCAAAATCACCTTCATTCACAAAAACTTCTGCGAGCAGTGATGACACACGCACAGCATTCTGGGAATGTGGGAAATTGTACTGAGGATCCCACTGGAAACGGTTCACTTCTGGATGCCACTGAACCCCATAGAAGGGGTACTTCCTGCCTGAAGACAGATCAGAATTTGAGCAGACAATCACTTCCTGTTTGAAAGGTCGACAGCTCGTCTGCAGGCATCTTACTCTGTAGCTATGCGGTTTGTTAGCTTTATTGGCTATTAGTCATTTTTCTTCAGTACCTTCCATGGTCGACACAAAGACGACTCCATTCTCAGCTTTGTTTATTGATAATACAGAAAAGAAGCTCCTAAGCTTGTCATTTCCCAGGAACACCTGAAACGTTCACAAGATCACCATTACAGTTCCTGCTTAGCTTCTGTGACCAATGGTGAAGTGATTCTGCTGTGTGAGACGCGTACCTGGTCTGTCACTCCAAAATGGTGGAAGTTACCTGTCAGCGCTTCCTGCGAGAGTGCCGTGATCAGCTCTGCTGGAAAGTCACGAAACATGCGGCTGGATGCGGCCTCTGTTTTTCACAGCGGAAAGACTTTAGATTAGGACTCCTAGGAACTGTGCCAAATATTTCAGAAAAGCGCTACGACACCTTGTAATATCAAAAGCACATGTTCACTAATCTGAAAGACATCTGCAGAACGAGTCAAGAACAACAGCTACAAGCAGTGGACGAGGTTGTGCCAGTGGGCTGTGAAGACGGTGTGGGGTTATGACTGCAGGTCTAGAGCAAGCGAAACCGTTTCAGATTCTACATCAGGTTTTAGCCTGAGCTGTTGGAGGTCACGTTGAAGCCCTAGAGCCTGCATTAATATGTTACATTAGGGTGTCCTGGAGATAAGTCCTGTAGAGTGTCCTGTAGATATGTCCAGTAGGGGTTTAGGGGTTAGGGGCTCAGGACCTGAGGTGAGGTTTAGAGGCAGGGGGATGTTCTCCGCAGGGGTTTTACTCAGCAGGTTCTCTCCAGCCACCAGTACGGTGAGGAGCTGGAATCCCAGACAGGTCCCCCATATGGGGAAGTAGTCGCCCACATCGTTGGCCTGAGACAATAGCAGAACAGGACCAGATCAGATTTACAATCAAAACAGCTGAATTACAGAGTTACAGAGTATTTTTACTATTTAAGAAACTAAAAAATTAGAAATTAATAGTTCAGTGCCAGATTTTGCCCTAGGTAGTAATACTACCAAACAATACTAAATACCAACCGTTCCATAAAAAACTTTCCTACGCTTTTCCAGTGCGTACAGTATTGTATTAACTAATGTGCTACAAACTTCATGGAGAATTCATTATTTATATATTTATTAACTTTTATATCTTTATCTGTGTTTTGTACTAACTCGTGGGCAAAATATTTGCTGTATACTATCTTTGCATAAAGTTGTACGCTTTGACAACAACAACAACAACAACAACAATAATACTAATACTAATACTAATAATAATAATAATAATAATAATAATAATACCTCATGTATTATATGGCACTTTTCCAGAACATGAAGATGCTTACAATGTTCCAGAGGCTGGTTTTGTAAAGGCATAGCACGGGCTCAAACATATCTGACTAAGCATGTTTGGCATGTGTGGACTCGTCAACAGCACCCACACACACAATCTCACAGTCACACACATCCAAAGCATGTTGTGTGTTTACCTTAAGGGCCAGTTGGAAGTAAATCTTAGCAGTGTGGGCAAAGTCAGATGTCTCCAGGTCTACGGCTCCACCAATCAGGAGAAGTCTACAGAGAGGAAGTAGAGGCACCTGCCATTCAGAAACTCCTCTGAGCTCACTGAAGAAATCGTATTACCATTGCTGTTTATAATCTGAACCTGTACCTATTATATAAACCCTTATACCTTGATCTAAACATTGCGTTTCCAACTGTGGGTCATTTTGAAGTTCAAATCCAAGTAGCTACAGTGCTGTGATATTGTAAGGAAAAATCCCACCTGTAAAAATCTACCTGTAATCTGTCATAAGATATCAGATTACGGAAGACAGACCAACTCATGGTGACTTTGCCAGTCTTGGCTGGGAAACTGAGGGAATTTCCTCAATCGGATCAGTGATATGACTACCATTCCCACCACCACATTCATAAGCTTTGCCCACAGTGATTGCAAGATGAATCATCTCAATGGAATTTCTAAGAAACATCTTGCTTTACTGATTTTATGACTCTGTAAGACTGAACAAATCACTATTACGTGTTCACAATATCTTTGTTTTAGAATGAAACGACATCAGACCTCCTGTGTTAGGCTCTGACTATAAAGGGCTAAGAAGCTCAGAGAGAATTCAATGTTTTCTTCTCTCTTATTTAATCCATTCAGACATGTTTTGGGGGAGAATACCACATACCCATTAATGGACTTGAAAATGTTTTCATGGTCTTCTCTGGTCTGGTTAAGTCTGGAATATAATATGTTGCATTATTCAAAAAATGGAAACTCGACAAAAAAAGATAACCATTGTTTTCACTGTTTCTTAAGATATATAGCTACATTTTGAAATACATTATAAGCGGTATTATAAGTGTTACCTAAATAAGTTAATCAAAGCCTATACAATATAACTAATTCCAAAGCATGTATAATATAACTAATTCTATAATTTGTGACATTAAGACTTTGTAGTTATTCGTTTGATAAAGCGCTATACCTAATCGGGATTACTCGACCACCGCCAGATTCTATAAACTTCACGTAAGACGAGGGGATGTATGTCTTTCCATATGGTTTCATTTCAGGGTCCTCAACCTCCTGCGTCAAAATACCTTCAAAACAAGATACACTTGGGTCTAAAGTTCACTCTTCACCTACAAGTTCCTAAAAATCATTACAGCCAATTTTTTAAAAATTAATTTTAATGAATACAAAGGCATTTTGTATGTTCAAGAGACGTGACCTAAATGATTTAAATGTAAAATACATACTTACCAATTATCGGCCGGTCGTTGGTCGGGTTATTACCGTAAGAACTTGCAGGACGAGCATTGCACGCTCTAATGAAGAAGAATATTATCGCGCTTAGGAGCATTGGGAAGGGCCTCGGTTACGACGGGATATGATGGTCGAAGGCTCCGTGTCCAACTGTACAGCCAATATACCGTACTGCACACACAACATATAGCGCTATCGCGAAGTGTCATTTAAAGGAAGTTACAGAGTGGGTGGAGATTTGGAATATCCACGCTGAGGTTGAGTCTCATGACAAAGTAGCCACATTGTCTGGTTTTGTTACAGTAAACGGAGTTTTGAAAGGTTGAAAAACACGAAAAAGTTGCAAAACATCTCGATTGTATGTCTGGTACCAGTGTATGTTGAAATTTTGTAAAAAATAAATATAAACATTACTGAATTCTTATTCTTTTTTAATATACATGCACATGCTTGTGATTTGCGTTACACAGGCCTTGGGGTCATTTTTTTGAACAACGCTAAAACTCATAACACAAACAAATCAATGTCGAATTCATTAACTAAACCTCCTGAATACTGAAGGACATTTTTGTTTGTTTTCAAATATTTGTTTATTTAAACGTTTCAGCTGCAGTCTCTCACAAAAAATACAGAAATGCTTTAATATGTAAACTATGTAATTGAATACTTAATTTGATACATTTGTACATTAAGCAAATATTTATATTCGATTACACTCTGAAGCGATAAGATAATGAAATGACTCAATATGTGCATTATGTGTGATCGATGTGAAGGCGTCGATTTAAAAGCTGGAGGGAGCCTCTATTTTTGTGGCTCTGGATCATTTCTTAATATGTGCATACGAGGAGATATGACAAAGCACTTTTGTAAGTTTCTCTGGACAAGTAAACGTTAATGTTTGTTAAAGGTCAGATATTAGCCTAGTTCTTATTATTCCAAGACATTTGAAATTTCAAAGACATTGGAAAATATTGTGTAGCCTTATCACAATAACTGTGATATCGCCTTGTTACTAAATCAAAAATACGTTTGAATAGAGTTACGATAAGACTCCGTGAATCTCTCGGAACTGCAGTTAACTCTTGCGCCACCTGCTGTCTTTTTACGCCACGAACACAGATGACTGACATGGGATGGCGAGGCATGGTCCTTCATAATGACGCAATGTTAATATAGCGCCTTTCCAGGTACCTCACACTAAGACCTGAGTGGAGTTAGTCGTTACCTTGGGAATGTAGTTTGAAAAGGTAAGAATCGTATAGGAATGCAGTTACAAGAGGGGTATAGATTACAGAATAGCAGGGAATCTGATTCTAAACCAGCTCTCTTACATTTTTGCAAAGCGAGCAGATTATAGAATCGCCCTTTTACATTGTTACAAAGGGGAGCTGATTTTACAGCTGTTCTCGTATGTTGTTTTTAAAGCTTTATGACACAGAGGGGAGCTGATTCCGGGGGCAGCCTATCCTAACATATGTCATGCATATGATACTGGACATGCGTAAAACTGCCCAGACCCACAGAACAGGTAGGACAGGAGAATGGAACAACCGTCGACTGAACCTCCACCTACAGCTCCAATCTGAAGCTTGTGGTGCTGTGAATGACCAAACTCACAGGGCTCAGGGGCGGGACAGAGGCGACACAAAAGAGATAGGGATGAAAGAGTTATGGCTGTCTCTGGAGGTGGGTTTCTAGAGACTCTGTGAAAGCAGAAACGTATTCATTGATGAAGGTGGAAAAGGATATGCCAACAAAAGGATACGTTATTTAATAACGTAAATAACGTTGGTTATTTAATATATGTTCTTATTTTAGCTGATTTGTAATATTCTAAACGTGAAATAGTCTGAAACTTTGTTATATCAGTAATCTCTTGAAAATGTATTCTGCAATCACGTAATCTAACGATTAACATTTTACAACAACCGTCCACATTTTACGCGTTTACATTCACTCGCGTCGTTTAAACGACTACACAACAGGTGGGAATCCTCCCTGGTTCCTACACAACCCAGGATGCACCGGCGTTTACGTCACTCTCGGGCTTCTGTGATTGGCTGAAGAGCGTCCGGAGGGCAAGATGCTACGGTCGCTCCTCGGGCATCTTCACGCGCGTAGGTTACTGTGCGCGTGGACTCGGACAGTGACGTCTCAGAAGTTGACGCCGTGGTGTAGCTTTCAAAACAAATGCACGAATAGAGGTTTGAGAGTGCGACTCTTCATGAAGTAGGGCAAGAGACATGGTGGACAAAACACCCGGGACTCACCTCTCGGACAAAAATTATCGGACGTCGGCAAATGGTAGGATAATGTGTTTTATGTGCACGTTTCGTGACGCAAGTGTTTCACTCGTGTCTGTGTGTTTATCTTTGCTTACGTATGATGCAGTGTTATACCGTCACTTTTATTTGTTTAATGACATTTTTGTTGTTTTTTTTCCCCCCGTATCTCACTTTTTGTTGCGGCTTTCGAGTTTTCTCGAACCCAACAACCTCGAGCAGCAAGACTTAGTTATATTGAGATGAAGGAGGAGGAGGAAGGTTTGCTACGGTTTTTTCCCCACTGTTTAAGCCCTTAAGGCGCTGGCACGGAAACGGGTTTTCTTTGAAAGAAACGTAAGCGCTTTCCCTCCGAGTAAGGAGGGACAGATGCTGTTGGCCAGAGAGGAGTCAACAACAGGAAAGTTTTTATTTGGACATGGGTCATTGGTTCTGAAGCGCTCGTCAACGGTGAACTTTTGAACTTGGCGAGCGCGGCTGCGCTGTGGACGCAGCACGGCGGAAACGGCAGGAATGTGTGGCCTAAACTTGATTTAAAAACGCATTTCATCATTTCATTTCATTTAGGGTAATTATAACGTGGTCTAGTGATGCAGTGACTGTTATCACTGAGAGGTGAACACATGGAAGCCAATAGAACGATTTTCATGTGTTTTGGTGTATTTTCCAGTTATTTAAGTAACTGATCAATGAATGATTTTGCTCAATCAGTTAATCCGTGCCCATATTAAGTAGGTTCAACCAAGGATGACATGCACATTTATTAAATGCACAGTTACTTTGATCCACTTGTCACATGTTTGATTTGATTATCCAGCTGTCGATGTGTGCTGTCGTTTCTCTAAAGGGTCAGAAGGAGAGATTTGGCTGAGCTGAAGAAAGACGGGAGAAATGTGGCTGAGATTATTTGTTTTTCTACAAAAACATAAAGTGGCTGTAGGTCTCAGTAGAAATGGTTGGATCCGGGCACAAATAAACTTGGATTTGAAGGAGTGGAGGTCATTTAAAAATAAATAAAACAAAACAAGTTATTTCCTTCTCCATCTAAGGAATCCTCCCGTAATCCCTCCTGGCACTTACTGACCCTTGGGTCTGGACACTTGCAGTTCCCTCTTTGTCTCAGATAAATCCAACGAATCACTTAGAATCGAACACATTTGCTTTGTTTCTGATGCGAGACATCATGACTGAGGCCATGACAGCTGCACTAAGGATCAGTTTTTGTGGTTACCAAGCAACAAGTATTGCTTTTGGTGTGCGTGTGAGGATGAGCAGGGTAGAGGTTAATCACGTTAAGAGCCTTTTAAGGGCTGCTTCAGGTCCACGTGACTCCCTCTCCAGCACGACATAACTGATGGCGTTGTGGACATCAACCCTGAGAAACAGTGGATCACTCGGACCACTGTACAGCTCTCTAGCCAATGACCTCTTTGAGTTTTGCATTGCTTACTTAGCAAGGCACAGTCTTGGCTCTACACTGCTAGCGCGGAAGCTTCTGGGCTTCTTGGTCACAGCAAACATGAGGTTTGTCACAGATTGGATTAATGTGTAGCCTAGGGGTGTTGTGTTTGGACTAATTGGATCTTAAAAATGACCCATTCATCCTGGATTTACTTTTGACCTTCATTTTCTTTATCTCAGCATGACCCTCATGTAGTATCAGTAGTTTAGAATGTTAATTTCAGAAATTCTTCACCGCTGTCATACAGTGTCAATAGTTTAGAAGGCTAATTCGAGGGGTTTCTTCACAACGAATGCATCTGCCTGTCTCATGTAGCTATGATAAAGACCTTGTATATTGATCGCCGTTGCGCCACATTGAAAATGCATTTATGCGAGGCTCTGTCTTTAGGAATCCCAAAGAGTATCTGCTCCAGAGAATTTGCCGTCTCTGTGGGGAGAGAGAGGCTGGCCGGCCTCTGTTATCAGCGCCTCGCGACAATTGGCACAGATAGGGGAGATTAGGGCTATAAAATTCCTCTGTTTGATCTTGGCGGGTTGACTTTGGGCCATTTGCCCTCTGGCTGGGGCACAGAGAGCTGCCCTGTCGGCCATTGTATTGCCGGGCCGCGTGGACAGTGTGGTAAAGACAGAGGCGTGGATGTCCATTGCTATGGTAATGGCATCGGCACTAGGTGGTTTTGTAACAGGCCTTCAGGGGCTTGGAGAAGGTCATGCATCTTCACCCTTTTGGTCCCCACGAAAGGTGAAGGGCAGTTTTTCATGTCGGTGTCAGATGTAATTTATTGAGCTCAGTGTGTAACAAAGGTCGGCAACCCCCTCCTATTTAAATCATATTACCGGGCAATGCAGCAGTTTATGTATACTGAACAATGCACCAGTGTGTCTGTGAGTTGACTGATGGGGCAGATACACATACCTACATACATACATACATACCGTTACTGAAACCTCTAATGCAGTCTATTTCTGTCCATTAAACTAATAGGCATTAAACTGTTATTTCCCCCCTCTTGTGCAGGTTTCTATGGTGATGTGTTGGAAACAGATGAGCGTGATGGGATGGGTGAGTGAATTGTTGGACTACTTCAGGCTTGTACCTGCGTAAGACGTGCAGCCTTTCTGCTTAAGGGGAGGAAGCACAGGGCGTATCCCACGCTGAACGCTGCTCGGAAGTGTTGGTCGCACTGAACACGCGGCCCTCTGCTCTCTCTCCCTGCACAGCAGTGATGCCGAGGTCCCCTGTACCGGGTTCAGTTGCGCACGAAATGAGTCACTGCCGCCGTGGGTCGGAGAGTGCAGTGGCGCTCTTGTGTCCACCAGGGGGCTCTCTGCCATTTCTGGGTCAGGGTAGAACTGAAGTTGGAAAAGCGTCTTCCTGTTGACCTCGTGTCTTTGTTGAGAGTCACGGCAGATATATTTGGAATGTTTTGCTAACATGTGCATGCAGAAGAAGTGCGTGTGTGTGTGTGTGCGCGCACGCATGTTTGTGTATAAATAAAATGTGTATGTGTCCTCGTACATCTGTGCGTATATGTAAAATGGCTCTCTCTGACCTCTCCTCTGATCATGTGTATTACCCTATTGCCCAGTAGGATGTACATATGTGGAAATGCTTAGGACAAAGTTCAGCTCAAGTTCATCTCACTGTCTCTCCCCCCTCTCTCTCTCTCTCTCTCTCTCTCTCTCTCTCTCTCTCTCTCTCCCTCCCTCTCTTTCTCTCTCTCCCTCTCTGGACTGCAGTGCCAGGTGGCAGCAGTAAGAGCGAAGGGTTCATTCTCAGTTCAGCCACTGCTGACCCCAGGGTGACTGGCTCGTGTAAACCTCTGGGAACCTCTGATCAGGGAAAAGGGGGCATGGGGGACCTGTTAAACCAGTGGGCAATGAAAAGGTCCTATTGGTGCTTGGGGCAGTAATTGATTTATGAGGTTGAACATGATTGGGTTGTAAACACGAGTGAGGAAGGGCTACACTGGCTCCCAGGATTCCTGTGAAATCTCGCAGTGTTGTTGTGTAAGCATTTGTTCTCTCTGCCTAGGATTTGTGATCTACAGTATCCTCTATTTTTAAGATTTTTGAAAATTATTCACTCTTTACAAAAGTGATTCAGTCAGTTTTTCATTTTATTAGTACAGAAGAGCACAGATTTCTATGATATTTAAATGTTCATGTGACAGTTTATGTAGTTAGCAACAGGATTTATGAATGTACCCAAAATTCAAGTGATGTTATTATACAGATCATGCAGTGTTCCTGCAAGCTTTTAAAGCTGATTTCTAATCCAAATCCAGCTAATATGTTTTGTGTGTGTGCTTGTGTGCACATGCATGCGTGTGTGTGTGTGTATGCGTGTGTATTTGTGTCTGTCTGTGTGGGAAGTACATTTTGGGTTTATTTCAGGGCTAATAGAGTTGTGCAGCACCCTAAACCCCAAACAAAGAGGGCCACTGCCCTTAATCTGAGCAACCTGTCAACTTCCTGATCCATCCCAATGGTTTCCATGGATACACAACACCCCAGCCAATCCCCTGTGTCCTGTAGCTGGCGTGACCAATGGGATTAGAGGGAAAAGGGGCCAGTCAGCATGCTAGTTGTTCTGGTAAAGCTAGGCCAGTGTCAGATATTTTTGTTTGAATTTGTGGAGGGGGCACAGTGTTGCTGTTTGAGTTGGCATTGGGGTCATGTTGGGTTGACCTGCACATTCCCATATAGTTAAATACACCACACACACAGACAGACACATACATGCTCTCTAGAAACACAAGAATTAAATAGAAACTGCCTACACTGGAGACTGGGCATATCTTTGTAATGATTTGTTCAAATAGAGCATCTAATAGAACATAGCTGGGAGCCGACTTCTTCTTATCTGCGCAGAATGAGAAGAGCTTGTCCAATTGAAGCGTCTCTTTGGTGTCATTCACTTGGATTGCCATTTTCCTCTTTACCACAAGAGGGCAGCGGTGATGAGGCAAGTCCTGGGAAGATAAAGGCCTTCCACTGCTCGCTTGCCCTCGCTGAACTCGGCACCCAGATGTAGAGACTTGGATGAGTGCCGACACATGCTTTTCTGCTGTCCTCACATAACTGAGGCCAACATGTGTTTTCCCTCCCTCTCGCTCTCTTTGTGCTGTTCTTTCTCTTTCTGTCTCACACGTTCACTCTTTCTCTCCCCTCCTAACTGTATAATGGTTAACTTTCATTTCCCTGTTCTGAAATTGGCTAGCTTTGCCTTTTAAACGCACAACAACCCCCCCACCCGTTTCACACACTCACCACTTTCTGCAGGGTGATGTGAGTTATGTGGGATTAAACCCAGAGCAGTGGGACGTGATCTGAAGACTACAGACGGACCAGGCATGGTGCAGCGTCTGAACTCTGGGGGGGGGGTTTGGGGGGAGCGCTCGGGATTCATGCAATTATCTCTCTATTGAGGAGCGAAGCATGTAAATAATTCATCTTGGGCAGGTTGAGAGTTCAGCCATGGTTAAGCGCAACCACTTTTTACTCCTCTTTGTGTCGCTGCTCAAAACCACGTCGAACATGCTGGAAATGGAGGGGAATGCATGTTTTTTTTTTGTTTTAAAATACACACATTCTCTCTCCCTCCCTCCCTCCCTCTCTCTTTTCCCTCCCTATCAGCCTCTCTCCCTCCCCCCTCTCTCTCTCTCTCTCTCTCTCTCTCTCTCTTCCGCCATGCTCTCTCTCTCTCTGTCTCTCCCTCCCTCTCTCTTTTCCCTCCCTATCAGCCTCTCTCCCTCCCCCCTCTCTCTCTCTCTTTCTCTTCCGCCATGCTCTCTCTCTCTCTTCCTCTCATGTTTTCATAATTCATGGGTACACTAAGGGCTGATTTTGCCTCTTTCTTTCTTTCTTTCTTTCTGCCTGCATGATGTGCTTCTTGCTCGCAGCGTTTGATGGAGGGGGAGGGGGTCGCGTCAGTAGAGTGCTTCCAGGTCGAGCAGAAATGGGTCAGCCTGTTCTTCCTGTCACTTCCTGTCAAATCACCCTGTTCCGTGGGTAAGAGGGAAGTGAAGTTGCATGAGCCATTCAGACATGTCACATCAGCAGTGTGCGTATCCTGTTGACCATACTACCATATCACCATACTATCAATATTAGCAGTGTAATGTGATTTAACCCCCCCCCCCCCCCCCCCCCCCCAAAAGACTGGTATGGTTTGCCAAGTCCGTACAGACCTACCTTTATGGTAGAGGTGTGCCAAAAAATCGATTCATATATCAAAAATCGATTCTCATTTACTACGATTCAGAATCGATTTTAAATGTCCCAAAATCGATTCTAAGTCGTGGTGAAGTCTCGCGTTACGTAATTACAAAATTACGCAGCATGTTCTGGGACACACTCATGCGCGGAAAAGTTTCAAAACACATGGAGGAAAGAGATATTCAACCTGTCTGGTCTTCATTTAAGGCAAAAATATGGGTTCATTTTGGTTTTTACCGAATGCCGGGGAAGACCGAACTGGACACAATGTAGCTCGTATGCAAGGCGTGTGTAACGCGGTGAGCACGGGAGCGTTAATATAGAGAAGGGTGAGAAATAATATAGAGAAGGATGGACCCAAGTGCCGGCTCGCAAGAGCAAGACGTTTGACACTCGTCAAATGTATTAGCGAGAGGGAAACGCGCACAGCGACCCAGAACGAACAAAACAACACGGAAGACTCAACAGGCAAGAGAATAGAAAGCAAAACCGTGAGGGCACGGAGTAAATAGAAACAAAAAACCAATGCGGAAAATACAACGCGTGAAAAATAACACTCAACCGTAGTGAGACGGGAGGAAGAAACAAAACAACAACAGTAACTAAAAAACAGCGCGGATAAATGCAACGCGAAAACGAAACCAAGGACACCAGCAGAAGTAACTGGCAAAAACGCTGCAGCAAAATAAAACCCTTCCCAAAAATAAAGGCAAAACGGATAGAAAGACATACAGGATTGGGAAAACTTGAGATGGGTCAGAAAGCGACGCATGAGATACTCGAACAGAGAGAGGTGGCGAGACACCATTAAACGATAAGCAATCACAGAGAAAGCAGAGACTGGCTGAGAACGTACGGTTACGTCGGTTTAGTCTGGGACTGACTCTGGTGCCTCTAGCGACGGCTGGGGGAACTGCATCCGAGCCAGCCCTGACAGCTCGCAAAATGAAGCTCAAGAATTTTGGTAACAACAAAAACCATTTTATTTTACCAAAGCACTTAATTTTTGTTAATTAAATGTGAAAGACACTTAATTTTCTGTGTTTGTCGTTCTGTCTTGCAAAGCAGACTGTAGTAGATCATGCAGATTTAATAGACTGAAGGAGACATTTTTATAAATCAAATCGTTTTTTGAATCGAAAATAGATTTTTGAATTGAATTGTGGCCCCCAAAATCGGAATCGAATCGAATCGTGAGATAGTAAACAATTCCCACCCCTACTTTATGGTTATTATTTTAAGGATGGTGATATTTGTCATTATGCCCATTTGAGTTAATGCCCTTGCAAATGCAATATTTACTTAATCTGGGTGAATTTTGGGCAGTTTGGTGTGAAACGGGGGGCCCAAACAGTGTGGCCTGCCCCTCCTCGTACGCCTCCTGCCCCTCCTCGTACGCCTCCTGCCCCTCCTCGTACGCCTCCTGCCCCCCCTCGTACGCCTCCTGCCCCCCCTCGTACGCCTCCTGCCCCTCCTCGTACGCCTCCTGCCCCTCCTCGTACGCCTCCTGCCCCCCCTCGTACGCCTCCTGCCCCTCCTCGTACGCCTCCTGCCCCCCCTCGTATGCCTCCGGCCCCTCCTCCTGTGGTTTTGAAGGCTATTATGGTCCCGTGAGTCAGTGCTCGGGTGTCGGTGCGGAGCAAACGGGCAGACGGCCCCCCCACTGCAAAAGTCCTGCACACTGAGACCCTCTGCCTGCCCACTCCCTCCCACACTTTACACTGTAAAAGGCCAGAGATGGAGGGAGGGAGAGGGGGAGGAGTAGGGAGAGAGAGCAAAAGAGAAGAAAAAGAGAGGAGATGGAGGAGAGAGAGGAAGAAAGGAGGCAAAGGAGATGGAGAGAGCGAACCATGAGTGCTGTGTTTTAGTGTGACTGGAAAATGTCAATGTGTAAGAAATTTCCCAGCATGTTAAGCAAACTTAACAGGGCAATTATGGTGGGATTGTTTCCAGATGATTCTATCTCTCTTCCTGCTGAAAAGGGGGAAACGAGCTTTTCAAGAACATATGAGCCGATTGGTCCGCTCTCTGCAAGTGCTGGGGAGGGTGGTGCTGTGAGCAACGTGAGGGGAACGCACTGCACTATAGTCAAGGGGTGTGTGTGTGTGTGTGTGTGTGTGTGTGTGTGTGTGTGTGTGTGTGTGTGTGTGTGTGACCTGTTTTGAGCTTGTGTTTTTTTTCTTTGTTCATATAGACCACCACTCTGCTCTGAATATTTGACACACAATTGCCACATGCTTAAGACTTTTTTTACGCAAAATGAATTTGATGAAGCATCAAAAGCGATCAAGAATCTATTACCTGCTCAGAACGCCCCCTAGTGGATGCACTCTCAGAAACTCCCATTTCCCAGTAATCCATTCTCTCCTGGGCAGATCTCAGAGGAGTCTGTACCGCAGTTTGCATTCATCGATCAGTGAGTTGTGTTTGCTGGAAAACCCACCGACAGCAATGAATGTTGATTGCAGCCATTAGAGGGCGCCACGTACCACGCCCGTCGTCGAACATCCGTGGACCGGCTCTCTGAGGTGCGTTTGACTGCCCTCGGTGTACAGTCAACGGTCGATGGTTTGTTTCAGAAGCTCAAAACTCACCGACAGCGTTGAATGTTAACCATGGGTAGCAATGATTGGCTGACACATGCTCCGCCTCTTTGTCAGACAGGTGTAGCCTGGCATCAGCAGTTCTTGCAGCTGGTCAGAGCTCTGATTGGCCAGCATCTTCCAATCAAAACTGCTCAACCCTCACCACTGCGCACAGTTTGCCTGCTGCCCCGTTCTGTCACTATGGCCCATCCCAGTTCACTTTACAGAGCAACGAGAAGTCAACATGATGTGTTGTACATATTGCATGAAATTGCCTTTGGCTCCAGTTCTGAAGAGATCATGAAGAACGAATAAAATTAAGAAGAACACGGTGGAACTAGATTAGACCGACAGGATGGACAGGATTTGGAACAGAATAGAATAGTTTAGAATAGAAAAAAAAGACAGAAGTCGTCGTATTGTTCTTGGCTGCCGTGGAGTGTGTGTGTGTGTGTGTGTGTGTGTGTGTGTGTGTGTGTGTGTGTTTCGGCACCGTTCCCCTCACCCTGCTCTGAACTCCAGCCTGTGTTTCCTGTGGGAGAATGCTTTGAGGCACACATGCATTATTAATACACACTCCCGTTCGCCTGCTACGTCTGACTCTTCAGCCGGCGCTGGGGACTTTTAAAGACGCTGCGTGCACTTGTTCTTTTGTTCCTGTCTCTCTCTCTCTCTCTCTCTCTCTCTCTCTCTCTCTCTTTGTTTGCTTTTTCTGGAAATCAAGGGTCCTGTGCATGTTGAGAGATGCCACTGATCCCCGATCATGCGGGTGGACTGGCACGGGTAAGCTGTCCTGACACGCGTGTCTGTGCTGTCTGGTCCTGCGTGTGTCCAGGCTGGGTGGAGGCTGGGTGGAGGCTGGGTGGAGGATGCAGCGTTCTGTAATGACGCTTGGAGTGTGTGGCAGCACAACTGCACCTGGATTCAGGAGTTTAACGGTTTGTGGTTGGCATACGTGTGCATTCATACATTTAAGTGAGTGTGTGTGTGTGTGTGTGTGTGTGTGTGCGCGTGTGTGTGAGTGTGTGTGTGTGTGTGTGTGAGAGAGAGAGAGAGAAAGTGTGTGAGGGAGAGGGAGAGAGAGAGAGAGAAAGTGTGTGTGTGTGTGTGTGTGTGTGTGTGTGTGTGTGTGTGTGTGTGTGGGGGGGGGATGTCAGCCACAACCCTCCCTCCCCTTTTTTTTTTTTTTTTGCTGAACCACATATTCTTTCTCCACTCGTTATCACTTGTCACACACCTGCTTATACAAATGGTGTGTGTGTGTGTGTGTGTGTGTGTGTGTGTGTGTGTGTAACAGCCACAGGCACAGTCAGTCTGTCTCCCCAAGGCGCTGCGCTGTCAAGCACACGTTAAAATACTGTATCTAATCTGATATGCAAATACTCCATCACTACCGCACCTCCACCCATACCCCACTACCGCACCTCCACCCATACCCCCGCCACCGCACCTCCACCCCCGCCACCGCACCTCCACCCGTACCCCCGCCACCGCATGTTCAGTGCTTTTCAGACTTGCCTCACGTACCTGCTGAATGAAGTTTGGCACACAGCAGTCAGAGAGGGAGAAAGAGGAAGACAGAAAGAGGGAGAGAAAGAGGATGTGGGAGAGAGGCAGGCAGGCAATGTAGAAACTCTCAGAGCTGGGAGAGAGCAGTGAAATGCCTAATCTCGTATGGCTGCAGGAGTCTCTTCGAGCGTGTGCCACCTGATTCCTGTGGGCTGGAGCTAAACCTCCTCCTGCCGGAGGAACACACTCCTGTGACCAGAGCAGCTTCTGCTCGGCGAAGTTCCCCCAGTCCGGGCGCTGACGGTCCGTCTGGTGAAATCGTTCTCTCCTGATCGTTTTGATCTCATGGATTTCTGGTTTCATTTTTACTTCCACAATGTTTGGTCTCTTTTGTTGTATTGTTCATTCTTTTTATTCATTCCTCACAACCTGTGACTCAGAGGGACATTAACCCCC
>NW_027506895.1:280000-362500 GCF_052324685.1 Brachyhypopomus gauderio
GTGTTGCTCACTCAGAGTACTTTATGGATTAAGGGCTTTGAACAAAAGAAGAGACAGAGAGTGTTTCCTGTCACTCAATACATTCCAACCCTTATGACCCTCTCTCTCTCTCCCTCTCCCTCTCTCTCTCTCCCTCTCTCTCTCTCTCTCTCTCTCTCTCTCTCTCTGCCACACATACACACCCCCAAAATGGCGGGGGGAAGCCTTTGACTCCCTGTCATAATTGCAAACCTCCTCTCTGTGTCTCCCTTCCCCCCATCTCAGCCAGCGTGAATCTGCCATAGACTCTGCTCTGCTCCACGTACACACACACACACACACACACACACATACATGGCCCGGCTCAGCCCTCGCACACACTATACGTCGAGAAGAACATTCGCCTCCAAACACCGTGGATATAGGGTTTCAGCCCGGCACCCAAAATTCTCAGCCAAGCCACAGAGGCAGAAGAGTGAGTGAAGGAGAGGAGAGAGTGCAAACTTGACCTCTCTCCTCCTTTCTGCTTGGAGAAACGAGCCAGGATTAGGAGTCTCCCCACCTCTAACCCCGCGGGCCTCTCTGTCTGCCTCTGCAGCTGGGTGACCCGTGTTGCTCTGGGCGGTGAGGAGGGCTGACCTAGTCTGTCTGGATGGGGGGTGCTGCTTTTGTCGTCCCCCCCCCCCCCCCCCCCCCCCCCGTCTGCCTTCCTAACCCCCCACCCCCCCCTGTCTGTGGCGGTTTTTCCTCTAGATTACACACACACGCACAGCGTCCCGCGCGGTCAGCTCAAACAAACAGCAGCCACTTTGGACCTGTGGTCCCAGGTCGTGTCACAAACACTTAGATGTGAAAAACTCACGTGAAAGACCAAGCCGCGTTGCACCAGCAAGTGTGACCTCACTTTCAACTCTTTCACACGTCTCTCTCTCTCTCTCTCTCTCTCTGTCTCTGTCTCTTTCTCTGTCCCTTCTCTCTTTCTCCCTCCCTCTCCCTGTGGATATGTTAGCAGTACTGGGGTGTGTGAGGCTGAATAGGAGCATGCAGTGGTGATGGCAGGAATCTCGACAGTCGCCGGTCTGGACGCGGGGTGGGGGAGGATGAGCCTTTGCGTGTGAAAAGCGTAAGCGCTCATTCAGAACTCGGCTAACAGGAAGGCAAACAAACGCTGCTCGGGCGAACGTGCGGACTGAACTTGGTGCCGCAGTAATCTCTGCACGCAACAACGGCACGAAAGGCAAAACAAAAGAAACAAACAAACAAAAAAAAAACCCCAAACTTAATTAAAAGCCGGACACGCAGAATAGGATGGAGCGATACTCACCCGTACCACGGCAGCATTGGGACGGGATCACGGCAGCGAGCTTTTTAAAACATAATTCAAGATTTGTGGGAAAAACAATAAACTCACAGAGGAAGTAGCTTCCAAAGTCTTGAGTCCACAGGGAGAAGAAGAGAAAAAAAAAAGAGTTAACTTCCCTCGTCGGCTAAAGTCACACTGAGAACTGAATGTCCCTCTTCCTCCTTTTTTTCCTCTTTCTTTCTCTCTCTCTCTCTCTCTCTCTCTCTCTCTCGCTCCCCCCCCCCCCCCCCCCCCCCCCTTCATCGGCGCACATACCCGCACACGAGCACACATTCAGTCACAAAGCAAACTAAAGATACACAAAGTCCTGGCTGGCCCCACACACACTCACTGCCTTGTCTGATCCTGCTGGACTATATATGACTTGCTTGATGGACAGGGACACAGTCTGTCAGGTGACTGCTGTTGGCTTCTTCTATTGGCTGGTTGGTGGCAGCCCGGGGCTAGAGCCCTGTGATTGGTGGCTTTTGAGGTTGCTGAAAGAAGAAGCTCTCAGTATTTCAGACTACTGTTCTGTTCAGGGCAGGGCAAGCCTGCTCCATGCTGTCAGCCTGCCTCTAATCACAGAGAAAAGAGAGAGAGAGAGGGAGAGAGAGGGAGAGAGAGAGAGAGAGGGGAGGAATCACAGTTTATCCTCTGTGTTTAAGGATAGTCAGAATCTAGCCACAGAGAAGCAAATCTCGTGCTGCCATTTTGTCTCAGTAAAAATAGCTAAGAAGCAAAGTTTATGCAAGAGGGACATTTGGCTCAGCGCCAGGGAGAATACTCACTCTGTTACTCTGTTACTCTCCGCTCTCGTTATCGTTGAGGAAGCCAAAAATGTAGCCACAGAAAGCAAGCGACTGCTTAAGAGCCCCCCCACCCAGCGGCACGTTCCAAAGTCTCTCTCTCTCTCTCTCTCTCTCTCTCTCTCTCTCTCTCTCTCTCTCTCTCTCTCTTCCCCCTCCCTCCCTGTCTCTCCCGTGTGATGGTTGGTGTGTGGTGGCACGTGCCGGCCCGGGTTTGGCCCCCGCGCTGATCCTGCCCCACGATGACGTCTGCCACCGGGCGTGTTCATCCTCATCTGATAACACCCCCTCCAACCGTGGTGAAAGAAAAACTCTCTTCTTTCTTTCTTCCCCTCTTCTCCTTCCCTCTCCTCCCCTCTCTTCTCCCCTTTCCTCCTCTCTCATTTCTTCTCCCCTCCCCTCTCTTCCTCTCTGTAATGTCCAACTTTTGCTCTCTCTCTCCACTATGACCTTTTTTGAGTGGGTTTTGAAAAATAATACTGTCCACCACAGAAATAAACCCCTCCCCTTACACCCCCCCCCCCCCCCCCCCCCCATCTGGAGTCACATGGTGCATGACCCAGTCAAAAGGAATGGACATGCACTGTTGCCAAGCTCCCAAGATGCATGCGTGCGTGCGTGCGTATGAGTATGTCTGTTTTCATCTGTGTTTGTGTGAGTATGTGTCAGAAGTAGCTGGGGGGTATTTGGGGTCATGAACCATAAAATCATCTCATTAGAACACCCCGATTACCATGCAACCTGAGGCTGGTGGGCGGGGCCAGGTGGGAGGGGCCTGTGGTCTTCTCAGAGCACTGCTCATTCCTTGCCCTGACCCAACCCGGCCACCACTATCCACAACAGGAAGTACGTTTCCTCATTTCCTGACCTACAGCCTCCATTCAAATGATCTTTGGTCCATCACGGTCCTCTTTCAATACACTGACACCACCGGCTGAGAAATCCAGTTATCCACTGGCTTCTCATCCATCTTTAATCCGGTCAATCCATTTAGTTTAGCCGTGGGCGGTCCGCACACCCAGTTCCCGTGACCCTTGCTCGGCATTGTGGGTACTGCAGTCCTGAATTATGGTTGGAAAGGAAAACATGTGGAGCTACCATTCCGAAGTGTAGCCCGCCCTCTTTCTGAGCGAGCGCTAGGAACATCTGGGCCGTTTGGGGCACACCAGGACACATGTGGTGCGTTCATTAGGCAAAGCCGCATGCTGGTTACACCCGCCTGCTCCAAGCTGCCTTTAGCCCCGAGTGTCTGCAGGAGCTCGGATGAGTAAGGTTATTAGGACTGAATTAATTTGTGGTTGAACTTTTGAAAAAGTTGGAGTAAATACAACAGTAACTCTTGGAAGATTAGCTACATAAGGGCTAGTTAAATCAGCAGGAGAACAAAGCAAAGTTCTCAACTGGAATGAAATGGAAGTAGTGTGAGTCTGTGTTATCTCAATACTCACTTCTAGTCTGTCACTTCTTTAAAGTCCCAGTCTTCACCTCTGAAACAGGTGGACGTTTACACACACACACACACACACACACACACACACACACACATAAACACTTACATATGCAAGCTCATAGGGGGTTCTGGGGGGAGGACAGATCGGACGTTTCTTCTGTACATCAGTCAGACGGGGTGGGGGCAGCGCGAGGACTCTGATCCCCCCCCCCCAATGAACCCGCTGAACCCCGGCTCTGCTCCCAATGTGATTGGCCTCTTCCTGTGCTGTTATGGCCCAATGAGAGCTGCTGTTTCAGGTGCTCGATCTCGACCTACCCCCGCTGCCCCGGAACCCCCCAAAATAATGGCTGCCTGACTTCGGTTATGAGTTTGCTGCTTTCTGAGGGTTCACACAGTGGCGAGTGTGACTGGAGTGGCCTCTTCCAGAGTGTGGAACAGAACACATCACTGTTATGCTATTTGAAGTGTGGCGTTGGTAGCAGTTGCTCTGGGCTTGCACAGCGGCCTAGGTCCAGGTGAGACACACTTGTCCTTTGGCTAAGGTGTGCTCAGGAAGTGTGGGAGACAATCTGTCCTTTGGCTAAAGTGTCCTCAGGAAGCGTGAGGCATATGTGGAAACTCGCCATGATGTGATCGTTCTGGGACTGTTTGTAATGTCGTTACGGTAACTGGTACTTGCGTATTTCTGTAATGGCGTACTACTCACTGCATAGGAAATATCTGCAGTTTCTCTTGATTGAATTTTAATCTCAGGTTTGTTGCTCTTTTTTTTTTTGCTTATGTAAGATAATAATGATTAAAAAATCAGTCAACTTTAATTCAGGCTACTTACCAGTTGCCAAGTCGTTAGTCAATCATACTTTTACTGGATGTGACAACAGAGCAGGGGTGTGTGATCCTTTGAAATCTATAGCTACGCATTTCTGCACATGATTGGCTACTTTCACAGCTTGTAGGTCCTGCCTCATGAGAATGTAAGAGACTTATTAGCCTAACAGAACTGATTTGATGTTTCAGAAGAGCACGCTTGGATCCAAAGAACTTTGACTGTCAGCTGCCACTGAGATTCAGTTAGAGATTCTGCTGCTCTTGTTAAACTGGGATGGTGGTACTCAAGTCTCGGTACAGCTGGTATTAAAGATGGAATGGGTTTACTTTTGTAACACCGTGTTTACTTCCACAACCTCTGCTTAGCTGTATCAAGCGTGCTTCTCTGACATGTTTTAAAAAATCCTAATAATTCTAATTATTTCTAATCTAGTTCTAGTAATTGTTTCAAAACAAAGTGATGTCTAAGTGTAAAAAAAAAAAGTGTAAAAAAACAATCTTTTTAAAAAGAACTACAAACAATACAATCGTGAAGTGCCTCCTACACAAGGTCGTGAGAGACCGTCTGAACATTAAAGAGACCAGCGGAAGAGACCTGGGGGAGTATCAGCCATGGTTTTAACATTTGATATGTTGACTTGAATCGTCTTTACCGGAATCAGAAATATATTGAAATTGTTACTATTTCTGCTTGTCTTGGCCTTGCACTACTCCGTCAGCCTCAGGAAGGGTTTGAAGATTAAAAAACATTATTCGTTAATTGCCACCTTCATATGGCATTTTTACACCAATAGATGCAGCACAGATTACACAGCCATGAATTCCTGCAACCCCAACACAGTCCATCACATCATTTTTGTGTGATGTTTTTCAGTGACATTTTGAGAGTGACCATTAATGATGATGTAATTCATGGAGACAATAGTCCCATTAGTTTGGGGGCATTTTTGCTAACCAATAATTATTCAGCAGAGTTTCTGTGAATGACGCGGTCATCAACATTTAATTAGCTGAACTACTGGACTTTGGTACTGCCATGGTATCAGTCCTGTGATTTAAATCAAAATGAACTTTCATGCTGCTTCTGTCTGAGACCACACGTGTGTTCGAGAATGCAGTTGTGAAGCATTCTGCTGTGTGTTTTACGCACACACCATGATGTCAGCACATTAGGGACTGATGTCATCCAGCGACTTCTGAAATGTGGACTGTTCATTTATGAGCATTGAATTTCTAAATAACTACTTTCAGAGGGATGTTGTATAGATAACAAAAACATGGCTTTCAAGCTGAACTAGAGAAGCTCATGAATGTTTCTGGAAACACAATGAACACTGAGCAGAAATGTATCCAGCGCTCATTTTCTTTCATGTCTGTTGATCCTCCAGCAATTGGTACCTCAGACCGAAGCGTTTAAGCAGCTTTCTCAGACTTGGCCTACTTAACTCTGTTCTGAGCAGCGAACTTATCTGTTTCAACCATTTTTGCAGACTGGCTCTTAATCTTGCCATGCTGCAGGATGGTAATAAGATGGAGTAAACGTGTGTACCACAGAGGAGGAGAAGTTCTCCTTCTCCGCCCACCACTCTTCATCACTCTTCACACGTCATCAACCTCAACCGGTGTTTCATCACGATTTTGGTAAATCAAATACTTTTTATTCTTAGACTCTCAAATGTCTGTTTTGCTGAATCAGTGAAACTGAATAGTAAAATCTACAAAATACAAGATACTTTTTTTTTTTTAATGTTCTAGATGTTCTCCACAACAAGTGTTGGCCTAGTAACTACTGTGCTGTTTAAAATTTCTGCTCGAGGTGCTGAGTTTTGTTTGGAGGTCGAGTGGCAGGAGGTGTGACACAAACTGGAATACCGTAGCTCATGATTGGCTGTAAACACAATCCCATCACCAATCACATTCACGATCACCCAGTTCCCTGCAACCCATAAGGTTTTGCCCTTGTGCCATGTGGCTGTCAAACACAACATGTCTATAATCACGCCTATAATCAAGTTTTAATTTACTTTAAAATGTTTAGGCAAAACTGTTTCTCTTATAGTCTGACATGACAAAACAGAAATATATATATAGGCTATGCCTAAACTTCTTTTTTTTTTTTTTTTTTAAGATGAATGGAAATCATGCTTAATTCAGTTAATTATTTATGGAGATTCCACGTGAGTCCAACAGCTCATTAACATAAATGTCGAATCAGCCAATCATATGGCAGCAACTCAAAGCATTTAGGCATGTAGACATGGCCAAGACGATCTGCTGCAGTTCAAACCGAGCATCAGAATGGGATTTAAGAAAGGTGATTTAAGTGACTTTGAACGTGGCATGGTTGTTGGTGCCAGACGGGCTGGTCTGAGTATTTGAGAAACTGCTGATCTACTGGGACTTTCACGCACAACCATCTCTAGGGTTTACAGAGAATAGTCGGAAAAAGAGAAAATATCCAGTGAGCGGCAGTTCTGTGGGTGCAAATGCCTTGTTGATGCCAGAGGTCAGAGGAGAATGGCCAGACTGGTTCGAGCTGATATAACGGCAACAGTAACTCAAATAACCAGTCGTTATACAACCAAGGCATGCAGAAGAGCATCTCTGAATGCACAACACGTCGAACCTTGAGGCGGATGGGCTACAGCAGCAGAAGACCACACCGAGTGCCACTCCTGTCAGCTAAGAACAAGAAACTGAGGCTACAATTTGCACAGGCTCACCAAAAATGGACAATAGAAGATTGGAAATACATTGCCTGGTCTGATGAGTCTCGATTTCTGCTGTGACATTCTGATGGTAGGGTCAGAATTTGGCGTCAACAACATGACTGCACGGATCCATGGGACTGCCTTGTATCAACGGTCCAGGCTGGTGGTGGTGGTGCAATGGTGTGGGGGATATTTTCCTGGCACACTTTGGGCCCATTAGTACCAATTGAGCATCGTGTCAACGCCACAGCCTACCTGAGTGTTGTTGCTGACCATGTCCATCCCTTTATGACCACAGTGTACCCATCTTCTGATGGATACTTACAGCGCCATGTCATAAAGTGCAAATCATCTCAGACTGGTTCCTTGAACATGATAATGAGTTCACTGTACTCTAATGGCCTCCACAGTCACCAGATCTCAATCCAATAGACCTTTGGGATGTGGTGGAATGGGAGATTCACATCATGGATGTGCAGCTGACAAATCTGCAGCAACTGTGTGATGTTATCATGTCAATATGGACCAGACACTCTGAGGAATGTTTCCAGTACCTTGTTGAATCTATGCCACGCAGGATTGAGGCAGTTCTGAAGGCAAAAGGGGGTCCAACCCGGTACTAGCAAGGTGTACCTAATAAAGTGGCCGGTGTGTGTCTGAGGTGTAGGTGTGTGTAGGTGTGTGAGGTGTGTGTGTGCGCGTACATGTATGTATATGTATATGTGTTTTGCTCAAAGACGCACTCTGTTGCTGGTCTCGATCGTGCTAAATATACAGGGTTGTGCTGTTTGTCTTCCTGGCCGTATGAAGTAGTCTCCTTTCAGGCATTCTCACTTCACAGCCTACTGTGTATTCTCCTGCTCAAAAAGCTTCATGGTTCCTGACATGTCCCCTACCCCCCCAGCATGCACACACACGCACACACACACAGGGATCTGGGGGCCCTTTGACCACTTCCTGCAGCCGTCTCCCGGTTGACAGACTCAATTCAGACAGTTTAAAGTAGAACCTTTAACCTTCAGCTCAAGGGGACCCAGACAACTTTGACCAGTTCACACAGTAATACACATTTAATAAAAGGGCTCCATCTGAAATACATAATCCTTGGTGCCCATGATGATACAGTCCAGAAACAAACTCCAGAAACAAACTTCAGACCAACAGCGCCTTTTTTTGAGGGGGAGGATCTAGGCTCGTATTGAGTTTGAACAGTGGATAAGTGACTTCTGCCTGAATGCCTTGGGCCAGGTGTTCAGTAAAGGTTAAACATGCATCCCAGTGGCCTAGTGGAGCTGCCCTGCTCAAGGAAAGTGATAGTGCCTTTACTTTACTTTACTTTACTTTACTTTACTTTACTTTCTGTGTATGCAGTATCTGTCTGTATGTTTGGGGTGTGTGTGTGTGTGTGTGTGTGTGTGTGTGTGTGTGTGTGTGTGTGTTCTCCAGCTGGCCATCAGTGCTGTCTGTGACTGAGCTGCAATGGTCTACTATCATTCATCTACACACTATATGCTGTCAAAAACAGACGTGGTGTGTGTGTGTGTGTGTGTGGGCGTGCTTTGGCATTTTTGCTTTGTTCTGTGTTTGTGCATGTACTGTATCAAGCACATAAAAAACTCATGATTAGGCCTACAGAGAGTTTCACTATCGATGTTCACATCATCTCTGACGTCCTGCCCGCTGTCTGGTCGCTGGCTTTGATCAGCCCTGCAAACTCCTTCATTCCTGTCCTGAAACCTCTGCTCTGGGTTTGCTCACTAGTACAAGTCCTATCTCCGCATCATCTTTGCTTTCTAGCACTACTGGACAGCAGTAGCCGAAGGACTCCCGGTGAGAGTCGACCCGCCCAAACTCATTTCATCCCAGTTGGGTTACAGTGCAGAACTCTGTGTGTATGAAGGATGTTTGCTGTATTCGACCTGCATCAGTAGCCCTTCTGACATTCTTTGGGACATATTTCTCTGCAAATGCGTCAAATGGAAGATTCATATTTTAGGTCTTTTTGTGTGTTTTAAATCTTTGGATCATTCAGTTTTTAAGAAGCCTAATGTTACATTTCAGTTGAATTTTGTGATTTTACGGACTATAAGGATAACACTGCTAACTTCTAAAGTATTGACAAAGTATTGACTGTTAAATGTCAGACCAGTAACAGATCTGGTAATAAAAATTACTGATCTGGTCGATGTTTGGTGGAAAAAAAAACAACTGCTGTTTATAACTGTAACATGGTCAGTGGTGTGTCTGTGTGTTTTGATTGCTGGTGCTTGGGGGGTGTTTTGCATTCTATTGTATGTGCATGCACACAGTTAATCAGGAAATAGGTCATGGTTGGCTCAATACCGCATACGTACATGATTCGCTGGGGGTGTAAAAATAACAAATCTGTGTTGATGTATATACTTTGTTCTTTGTTTTTTGTTCATTTTTATATTGTTTGTATTTTTATTTATTTTTTGTTGTTCTTATTTTATTCTAGATTCTACTATATCCGTTGGTAAATAACTCTGTAAGCCTTGATTTAAAAGTGCACTCTAAAAAAAAATCTTATTATTAGTGAAATATCTGTAGAAACTGCAAAACATAATGAGATTTATTTCCTCAGCAGTTCCAAAGAGGACTGCTAAGAGAATCAAAGGTGAGGAGGTAGGAAAGGCGATGATGGAGTTGGAGGCAGATGGAGACAGATGGATGGAGCTTCTCTGGCTATTTTCTGAACACTGGAGTATGATTGTTGGCTATTAACCAGTTTATCTTCATTTAGAGTCCTCTGTATCCATTAAGATCTTATGGGCCAATGACCTGTCACATCCATGCCAAACAGCCCCCAATCTCTCTCTCTCTCTCTCTCCTCTGTTTCTTTGTCTCTCTCTCTCCGTCTCTCTCTCTCTCTGTGAATATAAGTACAAAAGTAGGTCATGGAGGCAGGTTGCCAGTAGTGTGGGTATGTTCTCCCTGTCTCCCACTCTTTTTCTCTCCCTCTCTCTCAACTTAAATAGAGCTTTTATGTAACTGGGGGAGGGGTGTGAGTCGTGGTTGCAGGCAGGCCGGGGGGGTGGGAGGGGGGGGTTCTGTAAGGTTGTGATTCTCCCGTCCCGTTGAGTGTCACTGGAGAGGGGAGCAGTCAGAGGAAAGTGCTTGTGAAGGCAGCTCCCTCAGCAGATGTGTGAAGTTTTGCTTGCCGTGCCCCACATCAGCACCCGTGCATGTGTAGATAGCAGTGTTAAGAGCATTTGCTATGAACAGGGAGCTGTTGTCTCCGAGTATAGGCTTGTAAGCGCCGATCGTTTGTTTTGTCTGGGACTGACGAGTCTGATTCTCCCTGACCCCCTTTATCAAAGTGTTTTTCGGTTGGGAATGTCTGTGGCCAGTCTAAGTAGACAGACATAGTACAAACACCAACAGGTCTAGATGTTGGAAGCATTCCAAGACCCACAGAATTCTGTTTCTACCATTGTAATACAGGGAGCCGCTCGGACACGACTGCTACTCTTGACATTTCAACCGCACAGCCTGGCTTAAAGAACTAAACGTGATGAATTCGGGAGATAAACTGTATTTCCCAGTGACTCGGAATGATGACGGACCGAAGAGTGAATGCAAACTGTTTCCGAACGTGCTCAACTCAGCTGGGCTGGCGGGGGGGGGGGGGGGGGGGACGGACAGAATGACGGGTTGGGCTGGGGGGGGCAGAGTTTCTGGTTCTGGAAGGGGTAAGAGCGGAGTGAGCCTTTGATTCCTCAGTTCAGACGTCTCGAGTCAGCCGAACACTTTGAACTGCACGTTGGGGTCGGAGGTGTTGGTGTTGGGTGTCTTTGGAGCAGGCCAGTTGGGGGCAGGTGTCTTCATGTGAGATGGTCCCCAGAGAGGGAGAACTGAGAGCAGAGAGATTGGGTTGGACCAGGACAGCTAGGAATGAGACTCCTAATGGTGTGTGTGTGTGTAACAAAGTGAGGTAGACAAAACAAGAGTAGTCAAGATGGCCAACAGGTACCCGTCTAGACTTGCCCAACTCGGGGAGATCCTCTACCTCTCTTCCCTCCATCTCTCAGTCATCCCTTCTTTACTGGTGTGATTCTCCCTTCTGTCCCTCCCTCTCTCCATCCCTGTCTCCATCCCATCTGTTCTCCAATGAAACCGGTGCTTTGAAGTGTTGTCAGAGTCTCAGAGGTCGGCTTGTGATAATGCCGTTGATCACAGTTGATCCAGTTGATCCAGTTGATCCCAACGAGCCACGGTAGATTATGTGCTGTTGCTTTGGAATCTGACACTTTCAATTTCGCCTTAATGAGCCGTTCGATTCGCCCGAACGAGCCGTTTGATTCGCCCGAACGAGCCGTTCGATTCACCCGAACGAGCCGTTCGATTCGCCTGAATGAGCCATTCGATTCGCCTGAATGAGCCGTTCGCCGTGTCGTTTCTCCCTTACCTCCCTTGGGCAGTCTCTGATCTGATTCCACCGAACACCTGACTTCACATTAAAGACTTTAAATCGAAGCTATTATATCTAGTGCCTGTCAGAGATTCTTCACCATCCTCTGTTATGCACCAATGTCAGTAGGATACCTTGTGGTTCTGTGCACTGTGCCCCTTGAGTGGATCTAAATGGAAATGTGGAGAAACACTGGGACCTCAGCCATTTTGTTACATACGTGAATGAGGTTAGTCACTGAGCTCATTAGTCAGATTCAGAACAACAGGACTTATTTACATTTCAACTCCTGTTTGTGCTCCCTAAATATATGTATTTAGCACACAAATTCCCATATTGCTTTCTTTTAACTTGTATTTTCTCCTCCCAAATCCAATTCCTCTGTGATTTCATTACAGGCTCTGCAAAAAGAGGCCATTGAACAAAATGGCCACTGCTTCGTTGTTTCTCTCTGTCTCTTTGAAGTGGTAATGAAGCAGCGAATGTGTGATTAATGCGAGATGGCTATCTGAGCCCGCTAGCGGGGTTAGCCCAGCGGTCTGCGCAGACTCCAGACGCTGGAGACGCCATGCACGAAGCTGGCAGTGAAGCTCCTGTTCCTAACTACTCCATTATTTATCTGGTTTGGGGAAGCCCGACTCACCAAACAGGAAGAGGCATTTTTTAGTCCAGCAGTCGCAGGGCGGAGGTCTGAGAAAGAGAGACTTCCTCATGGGACAGGCCCCTCCTCCTCCTCCTCCTCCTCCTCCCTTGGTCTCCCTGCCTTCCCTAGCTTGCGTGAGAAAGATGGAAGAGAGGAAGCGTGTTACTGGGTTACCCACTTCTGTCCGTCGGTGCTGGGGATTCTCCTGAAGAAGTCTGGAGAGCTTCTAAAATGGTGTGTCATTTTCAGAGGAGAGCAGCAGCACGTCGTCCACACCGAGTCGTCCACACCGAGCCGTCCACACCGAGCCGTCCATGGCCAAAGCCCCCCGGACACACACGACCTCAGCACTGGTACAAAGGCATCCTTCGTTCACACTTCTGTGTGCAAAGGCTGTTTGTCCCCCAGGGCCTGTTGATGGTCCTTGTCCTGATGTGCACAACTGCGTCTTGCCCTCACGGTTCCTCACAGCTCCTCATTGTTACCCTTGCACTTTTGGGGACAACTTCCAGAACTCTGTGATGGACCAGAAGATCTTTGATGTGCTCTAGCACATCAGGATCCAATGAGCCCTTTGGAAGAGACCAAAAGCATCAGCCAGACGCAGCATTTCTGACTCGACTACGTTTTGATGGAAGAAATCAACCTCAACCATTTTTGGCTTGTAATCATTTTAAATGACGAAGTCACATAGCCAGACAACAAAAGAGCAACCTATTGATACCACAGCTCGATGGCTAGATGGCTGTCTCGGTGTCTATGACCAATGAGTCTTTTTCTCCCCCCCCCCCCCCCCCTCTCCCTCCCCCTCGTTGCCTCTTTCTTCCTCCCCATCTCCCCGCGTTCTGAATGAACTAGCCGGATCTGCTAGCATCCATTTTAAACCCCCTCGCTGCACTCTACAGCTCCTTCCACTTAGCGTAATAATAACCGAAGTTAGCAGATTTACAGCGGCTCGGGTTACAACTCTGCGGTTGAAGGCGCCGACCGGCACGGCATTACCGTCCTGACCGGAGCACTCTACGTCCTTCATTTGATGTAACATCTTCCGACATATCAGTACTCGTGTTTTTTTTTTTTTTTTTTTTTGCCTCCAGACGTAAACAGCTGTGGCCTAGTTCTGTTTTTATTTCCCCTTCACTCCACATCCTGCCTTGTAAGGGTGTGTTATTCCTGGCATATACGTTTGGACAGTGTGCTAGGTTGTCATAGCTTATGACCACCCAGTGGATGGGATTGTAGCCTTGGGATTAATATATGGAAAGGGGTCAATCCATGCCCAGGGGCAAGGCTCTAATGACTGGAACCGGGGGAGTGGGCGGGGTGACTGTGTTTACATACCCACTCGCAGCGCCCCGCACGGCTACTGCTGTGCCAAGGTAAATGAGCAGTTGCTCATAAAATATGCGCATATTCATAGTGCTTCAGGGAACAAATAATGGGGCCAGTTGTAGGGGAAAAATTCAGACAAGTCATTTGCAGCCAGCACGCCAATTAAAGGCTTTGCGTGTACAGTACACCTGTACACCGCTTGGCTCGGACGGAGACGATACCCACGTGGACGCACAATGACAGATGTGAGTGTTGGTTAAGTGAGCATTAGCACTACCTACGGCTTTGGACAATGGAGTTAGTGATTCGCTTTGGACGGTGGACTAATACCTAATGTGAACTGGCTTGCCCTTGACAGCCTTGTGTTCAAATTAAGACACATAAATTGTCCTCTTCAGTTCTCACTACTGAAACCAACATGTGGGCAAAAACGTTTAGCCTGTGTCACGTCTGCGGGAGCCTCGGGGTGCCTCTCCCGCTTCACAGGGGGTCGCTCCTCTCCCCCACTTCCCGGGCCTGCCTGCTAGGCTTCTCGGGCCGGGCCCTCGCACGTCCGCCAGTCCTGGCGCCTCTCGTGCCCGTGTGGAATGTTCGCCCGTGTGGCCGCCCGCATACCTTCCTATCGCAGCCTGCAGGTTACGACAGGCCGGCCGAACCCCAACAAGCGTTGCTGATAAGAACGACGCTTGCAGCTGCACGGAGTGCAGAGGTTCATGGACGCCGGGGGAGCTGTACGTGCAGGTCTGTCTCCCTTCACCAAGGCTGGTGAAATGGTCCATGAGATGTTTAGGAAGTGCCATAGACCTGTTTTTACAAATTTTTGGCGTCAATTTTATGTCTGTACATTTTGTATTTTGAGGGATTTGAGGGACCTTCATCACCATCATCGCCACAACCACCATCTTCTCTTTCTTTTACTTGCCTCAGATAGTCTTATTCACAGTTTCTGTGGTTCCCGTAAGCCTGGTGTCTTTGATGCATTACACTTCCTGAAACAAATGCAACAAATTAGCAGTCCAAGCCGATCGCCACACGTCCACATTCCCATCATGCACCTGGGTGGCTAACTACCTGAATTACTTTGTCATGAAGTTGAGGCTTATCAGAATCATGATGCTAGTAGATGGTTTTGTGATGGAGGAGGGAAATTCTGCGGTTATTTTCTTTAACTCTCCAGAAGTCATAAATCCCTTTGGCCGGGTGCTGTTAGCAGAACTGTGTTCATGTTGGGGGTGTAGAATTGGCTGTGCTGTTTGTCGGCTGTGGAGGCAGGGCCGGTATACCTAGGGCTTACTCAGAATCCAGGACAAGTTCCGTAGACACAATTCCATGTATTTATTTACTCTGGCTTCTGTGCCATATGGCACAAGATTGAACTGAAATCAGTTGCGGAGTTCTGTCTCTGCACGTTGCAGCACGAGTTTCCATTAAAAGCTGCTTCCTCGTCAGTGCTAAACGGAGTGCGGTCGTCCGGTAATCCCCGTTGTTACCTCACACCGTACATGTCTGTCAGGTTATGGCGGAACCCGCGTCATATTCCAGACAGGTAGGAATTTTACTGTAACGGCAGCTGGCTTGTGTGTGCATGCATGTGCGTGCGTGCGTGCGTGCGTGTTGTGATTATGGAGATTTAGAGCCAGAGACATTGAGGATCGAGGTTTAGCTGCATTCCTGTCTGTCTCCGTAGCATAGAGAGGAATGAGAGAGGAATGGTGTCGGCTTTTGCGCACGGTGCGTCATTAGCGATACCCTTCACAGTCTGACTGACTAACCACATCACCAAAGAGACGGAATCCCTGAGAACTAATCCGGGCCTGCCTAGAAAAGCCTTCGTTTCTGAGTAATAATAATAGTAATAATAATAGTCTGGACAGTATGTATTGAATCAGCCCTCCTGAGGTTAAAAACAGGAGCATCCTTCAAGTTCACTTTTTCTAGTGAATCAAATAAGAGATGGCAGCTTTGGGATTGGCTGCTTTCTTATGTTTTGCATGTTGGACTCGACCAATCAAACTGGCTCTGATCAGTTCCAGAGCAGGACTTTGCTGAATCCAGACATCACCGAAGAGCTTGTCATAGCTGGGACATGTTCATCCATGGCTAACAAAAACATGTGGCGGTTTCACTGCTGTAGAGTCTAGACATGATCTTAAAAGTGCTTTTTAATATGGGTCTAGGATAAAGTGGTTCTAGAAAAGTTTTTTTAAATCAAATCCTTGCATGTGGAGTGCTTCCATGTGGTTAAAGTTACGTTGTCCCGAGTCCCAGTGTGTTTCTCCTGCTCACCGTCTCACTCTCGCAGGGCACCCCACTAACCTGTCAGCCCCGTGTCCTGATTACAGGACTGCCACGACGCCTAATGACAGGACCTGCTCGGCCCGGCGGGCCCTTCCAGAGCCGGCAGGACTCTAATCGTCACGCCAGGCACACGCACATGGTGTCATTAGCACCCCGCCCTCCGCCTGCTGGGATGCCAAGCCTATCATTTAACAGGCCAGATCAGAGAGAGGCGGTGGGGGTGTGTGGGGGGAAGGGGGGGGGGGGGGTCTGGCCCCAGCCCCTCCCCCCTCTCTCCTCCCCTCCTTTGGATCAAAGCTCCAAGCTTGATGTAGAGAGATGAAAAGAGGCTTTTTTTCATGAGGGCTCTTTCTCTTCTTTTTATTTTTTCATTGTTAGTGGAACCTAATGTGAAAATCGAGTTTGAGCATTGAAAAGAAAGCTTGTGGTTGATAATAATTTCAATTAATGAAGGGAGGTTTATAAAATCTCTTTTTTTCCCTGTTTCCGATATACTGTAGCACTGACTTCACCTGCTAGTATCACCTGAACAACATACCAGTGAAATGACTACAGCAGAGAAAACCACCTAAAGGTTATTGTTTAACATTGGGGCTTTTTCCACTTTACACATGAAACACACACCTGTTACGTAGACCCTGTGTTAACATGGAGCAAACATGGCATGAGACCAAAGGTGAAAGGTCAAGCATGTTCCAGTGTATGACCGTGTCCGCTAAACACTACGTGAGCAGAAAAGCTGCATTCTATAAGATGATATATATATATGCTTTAATATTAGGTCCGAATCACAGAAAATCATGAACAGAAGAAAGAAAAACAAAATCTAAACAGTAAAGAGCCGGTTGAGTTTTACACCGCGTGTGCAGTTCCACCTCAGGCACCGTTCATGCTAATCGGGTGGAAATGGCTCCTGGATGCGGTGTGTCGTAGGCGGGTCACCTCCGCGTTACCCTCGCCTGGGCAGCCCGGGCCGGCAAGGCCTTCAGCGGTGAGGTGGTGGCCTCGGTCATCGCGAATAAAAAAGCAGCGGACGTGCACGAGGGAAATAGAGCAGGAGAATCGTGGGGAGCGGCGACGTTTGCGGCGTGGGGCGGTGGGGGGGGGGGTGGTTGTGGGTTTGAGCCACAGGGTCAGGAGCGTGAAACACGCTAATGCGATCTGACAGTTCTGGAGCAGGCAGAGGAGGGCTGGACATAAAACGGAGGAGAGGGAAATGTGGGGGTGGGGGGCGAGAGGTGAGAGAGAGAGAGAGATGGGGAGGTTGGGCGTGTGACGAGGACACAGCAGTATAACGCTTCATATGCTCTGACCTTGTCTCTTATAAGTTTAGGCAAAAAAAGATCCTCTCTCTAATGGTTTATGTTCATGCACAGAATTGGCATCAGTCAGTCCCATTCCTGCAACATCATACCCCCTCTCTCCCCCAGGTGTTCGTACCTCCTTTCTCCCCCTCACATGTTGGTTACCCCCCCCCCCCCCCCCCCCCCTCCCCGAGGTCTTTTTGGTTTTTGTTTGTTTTATGTTTTTTTGTTGCAAGCATCATGACCTGTAAGCTTGGCTGGGAGCCAGGAGATGTGATTTAGTTTCACTTTGGGCTGAAGAAGTGCAGACATGAAGTCCCTCCATGTGAAGGCCCAATCCCCACGACGACCCGGTCCAGAGACGAGCCCGCTCCTGTTCTGGAGCTTAGATGAAACACCAAAGAAAGATCCTGGAACTTCAGACATGTCCTGTCTGTTGGTTTTATATGGACTTTTATAGTCACACTAATTCATATAATAAAACCATATTTTCCTGGCGCGAAGCTTCATATAGATGACGGCATGATCTCTTAACCACTGGAGATTGGCCACTTGAACTTAGCTGCTCTAAATCTCCAATCAGGTCTCCCAGTCTCCAAACTGATCGAGTCGCTTTGTGTTTTGTCCTTTTCTCATGCTGCGTACCTTTTATATAATCTCGTGATGGAGATGAGATGATGGGCAGGCGTGTCACTGCGGTGACGTCCGTGGGAAGAGCAGCACCTGCAAACGGGACGGCGCGTTCTGGCGTTCCGGCACGGCTCACGGACGCCCGAGCCAGGTTTTACGGAATGAGCGTGGGGAGAAGGGCGTTTGCATGCGTGGTACAGCGCTTCTTATCCACACAATATTCCTCGTGTCCGTGGAGCACGCAGAAACTGTCCGGAGTTTCCAGCGCAAGTGTAAAGTGTGCAAACCTGCTTCCTGGCCGAGCCGAGCGCGTCACGGCCGTCCCGGAACGCTGGAATTTGCAGAATTCCCCAAACAGCAACGCAGCATGCAAAGGCCGTGTCCTGTAGGGGCTTCTGGAGACGCCGTCTAACTGGTTCCCTGCAGAGCGCACGAGCTGCAGGCTTGCTGCACCGAGGGTGTCCTGCGTTAGGGCAACGGCTTCTCCTTTGACGCAGCTAGGCTGTTCAGCTACGCTGGGGTTTGCTTTGGATGTCGCTACACAGATCTGCCCATGTTTCACCTTCAGCTGAACCGACGCTGTGTTTGCAAGTCACTTTCTGTATCCACATTTTTCCTCTTGGGTCGGTACTTTATCGTAGATGATATGGAATGTCAAAGAAGCATCCACCCATACGCCTACACACAGACACACACACACACACACGCACGCACACATGTACTTTATTATTTCTTGAAAATTCTTTGTTTATAATTAATCACCTTGATCAATATTAAGCCAGTGTCAGTTAACATGGCCACATGGCTGCTGGATGCTCTTGAATGCATTTATGAGATTCACATAAGCTGCTTCACTTCCCTTTCTGTAAGTTCAGGCATTTTTACGGTGGGTCAATTCCACGCACGTAAGCACGAGCAACACCTTCCCTCAGATCTGCTGTCCGGTCTGCTGTCTTGTGTAAAATCTAGATTGCAGGACATTTGGCAGACCCTGAAAAAGACTGATCACGAGTTCCTCACGTGAGTGTGATGAAGCATTTCTCCACCATACTACAGTTTCTGTTCATGTTTGTGGAGAGAGGAAAGCAAATGCTTGGGCCCTATTCCCAGCAGCACAGATTTCACTCAAACCTGCCCACGCCCCTCAGAGACCTGCCCACGCCCCCCCAGAGACCTGCCCACGTCCCGCAGAGGTCTGAATCCCCTTAACAAGCTGCGTCCTGACAACAGGGCATTGCCAGTGCTGAAGACTTGGACATGGGGTCATGTTGCATGGTATCTGTCTGCAGAACGGGGGATGACTTACTCCCGTGATCTGCTGAGGCTCTTAATGGCTGTGGTAGTCTGCGCACCGTGTGCTGACCATCGTGACTCCTGATGTGAAACTCTGTGTCTCTGTGTTAAGACACAGCTGTATGGGGCGGTTGCTTCCTACTTAGCCATGTGGCTCTGTTCTGTTGTCATGCAGGCTGTGATCTGTAAAAAAAAATGTAATGTAATTAAATAAAGATATGGCACGGTGCCTGTTATTGATAAAGCCTTTGTACTTCCGTCACTGGGTTTATTTAGTAATAATTTGAAAATCTGCTTACTGCTCTTTATGCCTGTTGTGCAGCTGTACCGTGCTGGTTAGGTCTGTAGATTAATGTGATGTAATATTATTTTGTTAAAATCACCCTCCCAAACCCAAAGAAAACTGAAGCGTGTAGTGACTGTAGTGAACAGGCTGACTGCTGTCCACATATGAGACCACATAGTGGACCAGAAGGTCCCATCTAGTATACCCAGTACTCTCGTGGTATAGTCACAGACTGGCTGGCGTCATTTAGCGGGTGGTTCTGAGAACACTTATCTAAGTCAAAGATTGATCAGGGTTATGTTAGTAACACAAAAGCCAATATTGCACTAATAACATTCAATGAATTGTGCAGCTTTGCTTCAGTAAGGGGAATTTCCTGATCTGATTGAGAAGCTGTGTTCCATTAGGAGCAGAAGCGCCCCAGCTCTGTCGTCGAAGTGGTACGAGGCGAGGTCTCTCGCGAGGAAGGGAGCGGGGGAGGGGCGGCGGAACGAACCTCGGGGCCTCCCAGCCAACCAGAACCGGCCGACGGCGGCCAGAGCCCACGCCGTGAGGCGCGGTGCCTTCCGGAGTGCTCCGGTGTGAGCGTGCCACTCCGGGTCGGGGTGTGAGCCCTTAATGGGAACCCCGCGGCTTGAATATCCACACGTAAACAGGAGGGGCGGATTTGACTTCTGTAACTCTTCGACCAATTTAATCTCATGGGGTTAAATGTTTAAAAGGGCTTTAAGAGTAAAATCCGTAAGAGTTGTTGTAATCTCAGACATCAGAGAGTCATGTCCTAAGAGAGTGACTCAGCATAGTTGTAAATGTAGTTTTTTTTTGGTTTGTTTGTGATGGTGGTGATGATGATTACAGGGCTGGTATCCTGTGTTTCAGGTGATTCATGTGTTGGGTGTTTGGTGTCTCTGCTGAATCATGTGCACAGTACGTGGTGGTGTTAGCAGGTCGTGGGCATTGTGTTATCTGCAGGATTTTATAACTTTGTCAGTCTCCTGCTGTAGTCTGGGTAAGGGGCCCCAGTCCACACCACAAATACAGGAGCTTCAGTGGAGACCACAAGTCCCTCACACTGCCCCATAAACACAGTACAGCACTAATGTAGAAGGTCTGTAGTACAGAAGAAATGGACTTATTTTTCATATTTTTCAATGGTTATTTGTTATGTAAAAGTGAAATTCTTACAGTAAAGTAGTTCTGTGGGCAGGTTGGTTGCCTGGTCCCCGCTTTGGTCCCAGATCCGCTTTGACGCACACATGTAGTGTGGTGCTGCCCTCTGCTGGTTGAATTAATGCATTTCCAAGCGTCTCCACATCCCTTGAATGCTCAACACATGATTTGCTGGTTCACAATGGCCCTCCTCATCTGGAAGGACACAAAGCATTGGTCAGTTTAGGGCAGTGGAGGGCTGCCCAAATAAATTCAATAATAAATGTATTCAAATTTTAGGAACATCAGGGTGTAGCTTCTCTTTGCCTTCTCTCTGACTTGCTGGCAGTTTTCAGTGGCTTTGCCTAATAGACAATAGACTGAGTTCTGTGTGTTTGTTCAGATTCATATCGGCTGTGCTCATGCTTAGTGTTGCAACACTGAAAATGAGTAAGTGTTTTGACTTCTAAGCCAGTCATCAGTGAATCGCTCTCTCTCACACACACACACACACACACACACACACACACACTTTAATTCATAATAATGCCGTCTTGCCTTCTCACACATGACAAAAGGACAGTAGACCAACCGTGTGAAACCTGTTTGTTTCTCTCTCTTTCACTTTCTCTCTCTCTTCCTCTTTCTCTCTCTCTCTATCCCTCTCTCTCTGTCCTTCCCTCCCCCTCTTAACACCACACTTAATATTGATTGCTGCAGTAATGTCAGGTCAGCACCAGTAGCGTGTGGTTGCTCTTCCCAGCGCTGCGTTAAGGACGAGTGATCTGTCCAGGCAGATCGCGCTCACACCCTCAGTCCTGTCTCGCTCTCGCGTTCTCGCTTACGTCACACTGAACGGACAGAGGTCGTCTCAGTGGGACAGGATTCACTGATTCATCTGTAACCCGGGAAGAGTGATCAGCCTCGGTGAAAAATGTCATGTCGTCCACAGGAATGGACGTGACCTCTGCCCTGACATCGCTCGGTGTTATTTTATGCCTGTGGGTATGGCTGTATACTGTATACATAGCCAAGGTTTCACAGTTTATCAAACAAGGTGATTTCTCACCTCGTGTGAGGTGTTCTCTGTAACAATATTTGTACTGTTATTTGCAATTTGTGTTGTTACATGCAATTTGTGATTTCATGATGCATTGTAACTGGAGAGGTGCAGATCACAGTGTGCAGTGTTTACTGGTTTTAAAAAAGTGTCTATGTGTTTGGCATGGAACTGGGCTTGCGTGGCGTATTTTGACACAAATGTGCCTTTTGTAATGGTGCAGGCTGGCACCCAGAAAAAAATCCCTCCCCAAAGCCTGTCTGGAGCCCGTCTGCGTTGGATCCGACCTACCCACTCCAGAACTCCAGAACCTAACAAGGGATTGTTAGCGAGTCCGAAGCTGCGGTGGATGACCCAGCTGTGACCCTGGCCCCCGGCGTCTCTATGGGCCTGCACGGATCGTGCACGCTGACAGGAAACGCACCCTACTGCTGTCAGCTTTGACCCTGGGGTCACAGTGGCCGCTTATGCCACTAGTCCCAGGCGTAAGCAGAAGGGCGCGTAGGCATAATCAAGGTCAAGGGTGACACATGGGCCCGTTCCCATTGGCTAATCTCCTCGCCATCAAGCTTGATCACCTATTAGAGACGACAAGCCAAGGTCGTGATGTTTTACACCTCTGAGGTAGAGATACCCTGTGCACCTTTTGTCTTTGGTGTACACACGTACACACATGTGCACACACACCAAACACACACAGCTACATGGACAGTACTCTTTTAACTGTCCTTATTTCAGTGTGTATTCCCATTGTTTTCACAAGGCGAATATTGTAATTGAATTCATTCTTTGAACCAAGCTAATTCATTTTAAACTTGGAAGAGAGCAATGAAATGTTTTTACACATGACGAGGAAGTGTTTTGCACTTTGTTGAAATGTGTATTTTCACACCATTTTGTTGAAGATCAGGCATTTGTATATCACCGTCTCCTCGCAGGGATGTTGGGAGAACACACACCAAGGTCATATTGAAGAAACCTAATCCTTTGATTGGTCGAATGACCCCCAACATCACAATGGGATTGTCAATCAGCTCTAAATATCATAAAGCAGTCTTGATCGTGCCATTGATTGCATTAATCCCTGTGGTTCACTTGGCCTCAGCAGCTTCCCACTGGTGGACGTGTGTGTGAGTGTGTGAGTGTGTGTGTGTGTGTCTGGCCTGTAAGAACCACCCTGTTGTAACTGAGGGTTGGGTTTGCTTCGGCACTGAGTGAAAGTTTCCAGCAGACACTGCAAAATTCTGTATTTTTGCAGAACGCCTGTATTTTTGCTTTGTCTTTGAACTGATTGATTTGTTTACTGTGTAACTGATGGTAAATGGTCAATTTTAAAAGCTTCTCCAAATCTACAAGACTGCCAAACCAACCAGGAAGTCTCAGAAACAGCAGCCACACTACCCCGCACTGCTGTGTTGTTTATAGAAATGCAACCAGTCAGTCGTGCAGACTTTACAAACGCTGGAAATGAACTGAACGCACCTTCGTTTAAAAGCAACACTCATGTTGTGCAGCACATTGACGTTGGTACATTCAGCAGTCTGGGGAAAATGAAGACCACAGGAACTTCTCTTGTTTGTTTTGCTTATTGAAGGTTCTTGTACACCCTATGTTATTGGTTTGAAATATCTGAATATATTGGTTTTCACATTGCTTTAATGTCATCAAAGCATTTTAGTACTCCATTCTAGCACTATAATACAATATGGAAGAAATAAAATAGCATGATATTAATGCTATATATTTAATACAGAGCTCTAAAACATTTATATTAGCTTATACCCCTTTTCTGAGTACATAAGTACTTTTATAAATGTCTCTGCATAAGAGCAACAGCACCTGCTAAAAGTAAATGTAACAATTCCAAAATTCTGGCATGTAATCAAAACGTGACGGAAACCGGTGATCGCAGCATTAAATATATATTCACACAAGTCGATACTTCTCGTGATTCTCCGGTTTAAATCAAACACTCTTCTTTTCAAAGGTGAAGGCTGACTTCTTACTTTTTCCCTTCATTTACATTTAATTAACCAATAAAACTGGTCTGAGTCTACTTGACCAAATTTCACCATACATCATACTTGTGTACGTTTAAACCGCTGCTGTGAAAGTGTTGTACAGAGCTATATCTGCAGACCATGTTTTAAAAGTGAGTGTCTCTCACACACAAACGGCTGTATCTGCAATGTTTTTAAGTACGAGGTGAGTAAATAATAGAACACTAAACAAAAAGGCCATACGACGAACACCTCATGTGATTCCTACTTTTAAGTGATTTCCAGAAAGAATGTAAATACTTAGGAAAAGTGTGTTGCTATGCAAAAAGGAAACCTCATTTTGTGCGTTTAGACTGTGTGCAAAGTTCTTCATGAAAGACCCTTGAACCACTTGACTGGGGGCGGAGTCACCTGTGTGTTTAGCTTGCTTACAACTCAGCTACAGATATTTCTACTGTGGTGCTTTAACATCAATGAAAATGACTAAAGGTTTCTAAAGGTTTGTGCTCTTTCTAGCCAACAGCAAAAGGTTTGTTAAATATTTGAAATGGTGACTGAGGAAAAGTTTAGTGTGTTTGTTGCAAAGAAGTCTTCTATGGCCCTCGTGACTATTGTTGACAGTCATGCTGAGAGAGAAGGAGTCGGGAACCAATACCCTGACACTGAGCAGGCAAAGCAGCACACAAGCGATATGATATACAACCTATATGATATTATTGCTTTTAATGCTTTCTGGTGGTTTTTGTGGACTGAAGTGGAGTTGAGAGATAATTAAGCCTTTGGGGATCTCTATAGTGATCCTTCGTTTGCTTCAGCTGTGATGCATATGTTAACCCCACCCATGAAGGAATTCAAGGTGAGTTGCAATCGTGGGAAAGACAATGGAACGTCCACAAAAGCTGAGAGAAGGGATTATTTCATCACACCTAGAGGACCTTGAGTAGAAGTAGTAGTAGTAGTAGTAGTAGTAGAACACTTCCAAAACTTTTAACATCCCAAGAGACACCGTTGAGAACATTATAATAAGGAAGTTTTAAACTTGTGGAACAGCTGCAAACCTGCCTGGCTGTGGAGGAAAGGCCAACATCTCAAGCCCTTAGCAGCTTGGTCAGGACATCTACGAAAAACCCCCGAGTAAGTGTGGGACACTACAAGATAACATCATGAAGGCTGGAACAAGTCCTCCGTCGGCCACACTCCAACACGCACTCCGTTCTCGACCATGATGAACATCATGAGTTGTTTAGAATATGGCAGGAGGAATTTGGATAAGAGTTCTATGGACTGATGAAACCAAACTGGAACTATTTGGGAATACGGACCAGGTGCATGACCAGAAGAATACCATCCCAACAGTGAGGCACAGTGATTGGTGATGAGGGGCTCTGCAGTTCCTCTGCAGCAGGAACTGGTAGTCCTGATTGTGTACCTGGCATCATGGATTCCCAGGCCATTTTAAAGAGGAACGTAAAACCTTCTGTTGACAAATGAAACCTTGGCAATCATTGGACTTTCCGGCGAGACAATGATCCCAAGCACACCTCCAAGTCAACCAAATCTTGGTTGAGAAGATGATCCTGGAATGGCTTGGAGTGTCCTTCTCAGTCATCAGATCTAAACCCGATCTGGTAAATCTGTGGTGGGGTTTAAAGAAGCCCTGCAACATCACTGCACTAGAGGCTTCAACGTGGAGAATGGGCCACGATTCCAACCGAAATGTGCAAGAAGCTTATCTGTACTTACTGCAAACGTTTAATACAGGTTCTAAGCTTAAGGATTGTCCACAAAGTATTGAAGCTGAATATGGGTTGGAATATGGAATATAGGTTGAATGGGTTGAATATTACTGATTACAACTCTGTGTGTGTGTTGATTAACATCAAAGCATGCTAGTCAATAGTTTGGGGGAAATTTAAATAAAAGCTAATAAAAGTTTATTGTTTAATGAACTAATTGCTTTTCATTACAGCATTTTTATTCATATGGCTTAATTAAATCACTGTTTTTATTTACTGATGGGTCATGAGACATTTTAGACATTTTATTTACTGTGCTTTCATATTTATTTCATAATATTTCATTCATGGTAGCTACTTTACCTGTAAATTAGGTTAATAGAACAATGATGTTCACTCATTGGCTAATCGTTTAATTGGTTTTGCTTGATCAGTAGTAGCAATGCTGTTAACTGGCTTGGAAACCATTGTGGGCTTCACCAATGCAACATTGGTGGATGAAATGCACTAGTTCATTTGGCAGGTACAGAAACTATAAGTGATCGGTGGTATTGGTAGTACTGGTGGTGCTGGTGGCCAACACACGCAGATCTTTTTTTAATTTTGTGTGAGCAAAGAATATCTAAAAATTTTAACTTGTAGAAACAAGAGGCCATTTTGGAAAATGTTAGTAACAAAGTTATTACTTTCAAAGAATATAATAGTTTCATAATGTTTCAGAAATATTTAGAGAAGTTGGATATACATGTTTTACTCTTGATTGACTCACGTTGTCAGTCTCGCTCTTACTCTTTAATGATCCAACGTACACGGAGCCAGGCCGTACCTCTGGGCTAGCCGCCGTGTGCTGAGGTCGTCTGTGCGTGCTGAGGTAATTAAATGCGTGTAGCTTGGGTGTCAGGGCCAGCTTGCGGCCAAACTCGGCCACGGGTGGACAGCTGCACCAGAAACTTGAACCTCTACTCTCTCCATTCTGCGCTGACTCCACCCGCCCCTCCACCCAACAGTCCCTGCCTCTACACAACACAGTCCAGCTCGGTCCATCTCCTCCCCCTCACTACCCCTCCCTCTCTCTTTCTCTCTCTCTTTCTCTCCCCCCTTTCCTGTTGTATTTGAATGCAAAAAGCCTCTTATGTGAGGAGGGGGTGGGGGTGCGGGGGGGGGGGGGGGGGGGAGCTGGTCATTAGGAAGCTTTCTCCTCTAGCGTGTGGCTAATGCTAACTGGACTGGAGTGAACTGGTGTGGGTGGTTTGTACTGGTTTGGGGTGGTGTACTTATTCAGAGGCGCACGTGCAGAGAAGAGTGCAGCCTAAGCACGTACCAAAGCCTTGTGCGTGTACGTGTGTGTGTGTGCGTGTGTGTTCCTCATTCCTCACAGTGGGTGTGGTGTTCAAGAAAGAATGGCAGACTGACAAGCAGGAGGGAATAGCACTTACATTCATTTATGAAATGATATTAAACTAGCCTTTGTAGTTTATACTGGCATTCCCATCTTTGCTGAATACTGTCCCCATCTGCTAGGCTGGATTAAAGGCCTCTCTGGTAGAATGACTGAATTTAATTGTTCACTCTAGTGACATCACTAACATTTATTCCTTCATTTGGCTTATCTACTTGTAAATTTCCTCAGTTGTTTTCATTTTTGCAGCCTCCATCTGTCCTAGTTTTCCTCATCTCTCTTCCGTTTGGTTCAAAACCTGGTGCTCTTTCATGACGAAAACAGCTCAATTGTAATCTGACAGTGTGTGTGTGTGTGTGTGTGTGTGTGTGTGTGTGTGTGTGTGTGTGTGTGTGTGTGTGTGTGTGTGTGTGAGTGAGTGAAGTGGTAAGCTCTGCCTGCTCATGCACTTCGCCTGGCTTTGAAAAGAGAGAGAGAAAGAGAGAGAGAGAGAGAAAGGGGAGGGGGCTGTATTGTTCTGAGGCAGGGTAAAATAGGGATATCAGTTCCACTCAGATAACCCCCCACAACGTCATTGGTCCACTGGCCACGCCATGACCCCAGGGGCCTGAACTCGGTGGTCATGTGACCATGCTGAAAGTGACCAGCAGGGCTGTAGTGGGAGGAGGATCATCAGAGGCTTCAAGAGCAGAGACCAGAGAACCAGGGAGGAAAAGACAAGAAGAGTCACACACACACACACACTCGTGCGCGCACACACACACAGCGAGAGAAAGAGAGAGACATGAGGCCTAAAATGCTCCTGGGGAGGATACGTGTATAGATGAATGGCAGACAGATTGGAAGAGACATGAGATGGATTCATGGGAAGGTAAGGAACCGTGGAGGGTGGCTGGACTGGGAGGACTGGGAGGACAGGACTGGGAGATTGCTGTTGGTTTTTCACCAGGAATGCTGGACTGTGTGAGCAGAACTGGTTGGCCAGCACGTGTGAGGGAGAGAAGGTAAACACGGTGGAGAACCTATCGCTGAAACTAGGGTTCTCCACCGTCTCCCCTCCTTTTGATAAATTCGTGGTGCATAAAGGTCTAAATGCCTTTTAGCTAAAGTGTGTTTTCTGAGAGTGAAGGTGAAGTGTGAGCTGTGTGAGCTGTGTGTGTGTGTCAGCTGTTCTCTTCACCAGCATAGGTTGCTCATTATCATGGTTGAATCCTTAGTGAAAACTGATCAGTTGTGCAAAAAAACCTTTATTATTGGGGTAATATTCTTGAAAACCTGACAAAGGGTATTTGTGTGTGTGTGTGTGTGTGTGTGTGTGTGTGTGTGTGTGTGTGTGTGTGTGTGTGTGTGTGTGTGTGAGTGTGAGAGAGAGAGAGAGAGAGAGAGAGAGAGAGAGAGAGAGCGCATTGACTTATGCTTCATCATTTCAGTTCTCTACTTTAGCTTGTATCCATTAGAATTGGACAAACGTGTCTGATAATCTAAGCACCTGAAATGCCAAAATTAATGTCACCCTGTCCCACAGTGGGAAAACGCTATTAGATGTTGCTATATATCTGTGTGTGATATACTACTTGAGATTCAGAGGTTGGTCCCCAGTATGTGTTTGTATTGAAGATGCTAGTTAAAAAAATAACATCTGCAGACCTACACAGGGAGGGGCGATGTATTATGTAACAGGCGATTACATGGGGCCATTGTAAATGGCTCTCTGTACTAATGATGAATGTAGCTCTGACTGAAATCCTATAGGTGTCTTATTTAGTGTGGATTTGGTTGTGTGTGTGTGTGTGTGTGTGTGTGTGTGTGTGTGTGTGTCACTGTGGGATCAGTTTGAACTGTTTTTGTGATTTACTAGCAGTCAGGTTAATGTGGCAAACATGATCATGAATGAGGAAGATTGTGGAGGATTGTGTAAAGGTGTGTGTTTTGATGCGTTATAGGTGAATGTTGTATTGATATGTACTACCCCTGGGGTGTTGTTATAATTGTGAACTATGTTAGGTGTTTGTGTGTGTGTGTGTGTGTGTGTGTGTGTGTGTGTGTGTGTGTGTGTGTGTGTGTGTGTGTGTGTGTGTGTGTGCTCTGTGGTATGCAGGCTGTGGCCCATCTGGAAAAGGTTTTCTGTGCTGAGCAGGCAGCTTTGTTCATGAGATGAGGAGCGGGGGTCAGTTGAACTCAGCACTCATCTGGTTAAACCCCCGACACACACACACACACACACACACACACACACACACACACACACACACACACACACACACACGGCCCAGCCCCCTCCTACTGTAGCCCAGACTTCACCCCTCATTCCTCCGTTTTATCACTTTGACTTCTCAGTTCTTCCTCAGCTGATCATAAAACCAGTCCTAACATTTGCTCATTCTGACAGGGTGGGGGTGAGAAAATGAAAGAGAAGATAGAGATTAAGTTTACAGGAAACAAATCTGAAGAAATCCACGTGAGCTTTGCCTCCAGGTCATCTAGAATTTTCTGTATTTATTTTATAGAGTGATATTTTCCCTAATATTGATCACAAGCATTTTAAATAATGAGATGCCTATTCACTGAAAGCCCCTCCCGATGCCCCCTGGAGGCACTACTCCAAGGTGATATTAGCTTTTAAAGTGCCATGTTAGTTTTATGCTAATTTGTTTGTGTTCTTTTCAACTGCCTCCAAGGTTTGATGTGATAATGTCCTCACATATTGATATGAGGTGCAAAGCTCTCTCTCTCTCTCTCTCTCTCTCTCTCTCTCTCATTTGTTGACCCTTTCTAGGGTGAATTCCTGTATTCCTGTATTTACACTTCTAGGTCTGTGTCTCTTCAAATCTTAAGCAAATTTCAAGCTGGTTTTGATCAGGTATTGAAGTGTGTAGCCTTCCCGTAACCTCTTAATTAAGAATCCATCTTTCAGAAAGCCTCTGAAGTCAGAGGAGTTACTTATGTGAGTCTCTCTTCAGTCTATTCCAAATATATTAATTAAAATGTAAGAACTGCTTTATACTCAAACAATGTTAATGATTAGTATGAGAATCTGAGAGGTGTTTATACAGTGTCACAAAGGTGATAATGAGGTTTAAAACATGCATTTGTGCTTTGGTGAGTAAATTTGGTCCTAAGGACCAAGAATTCACATTCATAGTCCATCTCAACCCATCAGTGGGTCAAGGGCCCCCGGAATGAGGCCTGAATCGGGCCTGTCCAAATTCCACGACTCCCTCTGACTGCTTGAATATGTCCAAGGGTTGTTGTGTGTTGATGGGTGTGGGTGAGTGTGAGGGTGAATGTTTCAAAAGGCTACTGTACAAGACTCCTCCTCCATATGTCCAAGACTCCTCCTCCACATGTCCAAGACTCCTCCTCCACTTCTAATCCTATTGAGTGTTGACTCTTGGGTTATTGTTGCTAACAGGAGGAGGGGGGATCCCATTCCTCCCTCTCTCTCTCCCTCTCCTTCTCTCTCCATGCACCTTCTGTCTTTCTTTCCCTCCTTTTCTTTTTTCTCTTTTTTTTCCATTTCTCTCTCATTCGTCACTCTTTCAGGCAGGAAGTCGCCTTTCGGGGGTATCGGGGGAGGTGAACGGGGTTGCTACAGAACTGGTGTGTGACTGTGTGTGTGTTTGCACACACACATGGGGGAGGGGACTAACACTTGCATGAGGATCAATAGCACAGCTCAGGGAGCGGAGGTTCTGTAAAACTGTTCTAAATTTAGACTACATGAAAAACCTGATCATGATAGACACCATTGGCCTTTTCCCCCACTCAGTAATGAATGTATTGAAGGTCTTCCATTACCAGCAGATTTCAGCCTTTATCTGAGTTCTAGTGCGGTGGTTTCAGGTCTACACTCTCACTCTTGATACTTTCTGAAACAAAGGTGTTCTTTTGACATCATCAGGACTAATTGATTTTCTTGTTTTTCGTAGCCATCTCGGACTGATCCGAGTTCAGGGGTGGCTGGTGTTCTCTGGCCATAGCTTATGTCAGCTTATGACGGCAGATTCTTGGGAAAAGAGCTTGGCCTTGGCTTCTACACAATTTATTTAAACTTTTAAGCGATTTTTCACTTAAATTTTGTGCTGCATTCGAGATGTAATTGCTTTTCACTTATGTGTCTGTCTTGGTTTCCTTCCATTTGTGGAGCTGCTTGCTTGCTCTTTCCTGAGCAGAATATGTTACAGTAATTGTCTTTGATGTATTATTAAACATTTTAAGTGTCATGTCATGTTAAATCATGCACGTATGCATTTCACAACATGAGGTGAAAACCTTGGAATTTGGTCTTGTATCCATGACATCTAATATGTTTGTTCAAGACATTATAACTTTGACCTTCATATAAATCCTTTTAAAAAGCTGATATTTTCCTTATTACATTGGCCTTGGAGAATTGCTGGCTTCCCACAAACACAGAGAGCTCTTGATGAAAGACGGCGCTTGGCGCTGGTATGGAGTTCAAATGTGTGTCGATTACGTCTTGGAGAAGAAATGGTCTAGTGAAGCTCTAGTGAAGGAGGTATGGGCAGGTGAAGGAGATGTGTATATATATTTTTTTCCCCGATGGAGAATCTGGAAGATGCAGACTGAGCTTGCGATATTTCTACATGTTTCAGGATTTGAGCTGCTTTATCTGCATTGATTCTGGTTCTCTGGACTATAATAGGCAAGAGAAGTCCTACAGTACAGAGCAACAATGATCCCATGGGTGACTGCAGTCAATACTCTGATGTAATACTCAAATCAATACTCTGATGTAATACTCAAATCAATACTTAATGTAATAGCTCTTATTTATCGATTTCATTTTATTTGGCTCAGGTTTTCCCTTTGCTGTTATTGTTAATGCTGTAGTTGTCATGGCGGTTCGGGCACCTGGCGGAGCGCTTGTTCAGTCCTTGTGGTATTGCTGTGCAATCATTCCTGTTGCCTTTTGCTGTTGGCGAACCTTGGTCCTGCATTTGTGTGTGTGTGTGTGTGTGTGTGTGTGTGTGTGTGTGTGAGCTTCAGCCAGCCCTGAAGCTGCATAATCATCCAGCAGAATGCGTCTCGGGTTCGGAGCGAGCGCCTCTGAGCCTGCTCTACTGATAAGACGGCGTATACGCAAATTTCCATGGCCTACATCTACTTACGAGAAGCCATGACTTGGTAAGACATAATGTACTAGAAACGACACAGTAACCTCGCAGCAAAGCAGCTATCGGTCTTGGTGTATTTAACAAACGCTAATGACCACAGTGCAGGTCGTGTGAGGCGGCCACATTAGTCGAGCCAGAGGCAAGATGGCCTCCTTTTGAATTTTACGAATTCATGCTTTCAGTTTGAATCCATCAGAGCAAGATGCCACCAAGCCTTTATTCAACACCCTTTACATCTGAGCGTGTCATTCATGGAGGATGTGCTTCCTGTTTCCGTGACCTGCTGCAACACTTAACCAGACTGATGGGTTTGATTCCCTGAACGGAAGTGGCGTGGTGAGAGTACAGGACGCAGGGCTCCACTCACACCGGTGTGTGTGTGTGTGTGTGTGTGTGTGTGTGTGTGTGTGTGTGTGTGTGTGTAGCAGTGGAAGCTATAGAGTGGAAAAGTACAGAAGAAGAGCCTTCCCCACCCTGCCTGGCTTTGATTCTAATGGAAACAAAGACAAAGGCCTTGAAACCACCCCCACCCAGCCCCCACTTTACACCACCCAGCCTCCACTTTACACCACCCAGCCCCCACTTTACACCACCCAGCCCCCACTTTACACCACCCAGCCTCCACTTTACACCACCCAGCCCCCACTTTACACCACCCAGCCTCCACTTTACACCACCCAGCCCCCACTTTACACCACCCAGCCTCCACTTTACACCACCCAGCCTCCACTCTCCTGCCACACTCCTCCATCCCACACTCTCCACATCTCCGTCTTCCTCTCGGTTTGGAGCCCGAACCCGGGCGGCGTACACAGGCGAAACCACTCGTGGGGCTGGCTGGAATGGAGAAGTGAGTGGGGGTGTGTGGCCTGTGTGGGGGTGTAAGGTGAGGGAGAGAAAACTGTTGGGGAGTGTGTGGGGGTGTAGGGTGAGGGACAGAGATGTGTTGGGCAGTGTGTGGTGAGTGTAGGGTGAGGGAGAGAGATGTGTTGGGCAGTGTGTGGGGGTGTAGGGTGAGGGAGAGAGATGTGTTGGGCAGTGTGTGGGGGTGTAGGGTGAGGGAGAGAGATGTGTTGGGCAGTGTGTGGGGGTGTAGGGTGAGGGAGAGAGATGTGTTGGCCAGTGTGTGGGGGTGTAGGGTGAGGGAGAGAGATGTGTTGGCCAGTGTGTGGGGGTGTAGGGTGAGGGAGAGAGATGTGTTGGCCAGTGTGTGGGGGTGTAGGGTGAGGGAGAGAGATGTGTTGGCCAGTGTGTGGGGGTGTAGGGTGAGGGAGAGAGATGTGTTGGCCAGTGTGTGGGGGTGTAGGGTGAGGGAGAGAAATGTGTTGGCCAGTGTGTGGGGGTGTAGGGTGAGGGAGAGATGTGTTGGGCAGTGTGTGGTGAGTGTAGGGTGAGGGACAGATGTGTTGGGCAGTGTGTGGTGAGTGTAGGGTGAGGGACAGAGATGTGTTGGGCAGTGTGTGGTGAGTGTAGGGTGAGGGAGAGAGGTGTTGGGCAGTGTGTGGTGAGTGTAGGGTGAGGAAGAGAGATGTGTTGGGCAGAAGCAGCCAGCTGCTTGTGGAGGGTGCAGTTTGGAATGAAACCAGGACTGACCTCAGGGTAACAATGCAGGATTTAATAGACCCAATAGGGGGGCCTGCCACTGTGTGTGTGTGTGGGGGGGGGGGTGTTTGTGCCTTTGTGTGTGTGTGCATATGGGTGTGTAAGTGTTTGTGTGTGTGTGGAGGGGTGTATTTGTGGCTTTGTGTGTGTGTGTGTGTGGGGGGGGGTGATTCTGTGTATGTGTGGGTTTCTGTGTTTGTGCGTGTGTGTGCGCACGTGGGGGTGGGGTGGGTGTGTGCGGCACAAGGCAAAGGAAAGGCTTGAAGCTAACACTGGGAGCTAGCGTTAGCATTCTGCCTCCCACACCCTCTCAGCACACACTGCTCTACACATGTTACTCTGAAAGGCAAAAAAAAAAAACCCATGCTGACTGTATGTTGGTTTGCTCCAGGTCTTAATGGCTTAATGCTTACAAAGACTTAGCATCATATTACAAGTATGTAAATTGCATATACAAATGTACAAAAGCGTATACAAGTGCACATACAAACGTATCGATGAAATAAAGACTTGTTCTTGCCTTTGTTTGAATGATTCACACCAATCGCAGTCACTTCAGTTTCTCTGTGGCTCTGATTTGCTCACGTGTTCATTCGAATTGGAACTGGCAGCATAACTCGCGCGCGCATGTGTGTGTGCGTGTGCGTGCGCTTGATTGACAGGGCAGGCTGAGACGGAGGCGGAGCCTGCGAGGTGACGCTGTGGGAGCGGGTGGGTGGAGGTGTGAGGGAACTCCAGGTTTATGGGGTGGCCATGCACTTGAAAGAGAGGGGCGACAAATTTAGCCAATCAAAGAGGGCCGAGGTGTGAATAAAGGAAGCCATCTATGGGAGCTGTGTTTTCTCATTGGGAGGAAGTCGGCCATTTCACGTAGCCTGGCCAATAATTTACGGTTTCAGACGCATCCTGTACTGCCCGCCCTCGGCAATAATGCCCCGCACTGGGGACCCAAGGTTACTGTAAGCATTTGGCTGCCGTTTGTCATTGGGAAGTCAGACAGATTTCATAGTTACGCATTTTCACATTTCACATCCAGCCCAGTATAGTATTCAGTGTTATAAAAATGTTAGTGAGGGTAGCAATGTTGATGTTGGTGTGTGTGTTTCACACAGCTGGCCTTGTCTTGATGTGGAAAAAAAGTGTCTGTGTTTTTTATTCCATTTATGTGTTATGGAGTAGGGTGGTGGCGTCTGGAGTTTTCTCCAACCTACTGGATTTAGCCTCGGCCCAGGTGATTGGCACGTGACGTCACGGAGCCCGGGCTAATCACGAGCTGCGTGTGCCCTGACCCCTGCTCAATGACCCCTGCTCAGTCTGCAGCTCCGACCCCGCCGAAAATAAGCATCTCGTCTTGGAAATCCACTGCTGGCCGTCTGTTCCCAAATTCCCAGCTAAATCTGGCGGATAATTCCGCTCCTTTCTGCTCCCGTGATTTATATATTCTCCCTTCTCGTTATTAACAAACTGGGACACCCGGAATACCAGTACTGGTAATTGTAGTACTAAATCCACTACACTGTCCAGAGTTTGAGCATTTCTGATGTTTGTGTGAAGTGTGGGGATGTAATGGGGACTTGGGCGGTGGGAGGTGTCACTCTGGACACACACACACACACACACACACACACACACACACACACACACACACACACACACACACACACACACACACACACACACTCCTGTTGCTCCTCTGTGCCCATACAGAAGCGAACACTCCCAGTGTCCCTCCTGCATCTCAAAACCAAAGACATTCAGATGGAGATCTGCGAGACAGGCTTCAGAAGCCCCCTACTGTCCACTAAAGAGGGCAGTGGGTGGAGTGGCGGGGGAAGGGCTGGTGGAGGAGACCGGGCCAGAGATGGAGCTCCTTCATGCGCTTCCTTCACTGTTAGGCTTTCTAGAGGACGTCAAAACACAAAGGCACCTTCTCAGAAGAGCAGAAGGGTCTTATCCAGATATGCATTCGCTCACTTAGTTTGCTATAGATTTAAATAAACCCAGTCTAGCCTCTTGTTAGAGCAAACAATGACCAAAGTAAAAAAGACAATTCCTATATCTTCCAGCACCTCTCTCTGTAGCTCTGCTCCCGTGCTCATGACGTTGGCCTGGGGCCCGGAAGGCCGCGCTGCCGGGTCGAGCCCTCCGGTGGCAGAACTCCAGAGACCTGTGCGTTTGCACTGTAACGAAACCATGTCGGTGCAGAGGGGGGTGGCATGTGTGACGCTCTGAATGGCCTGTTCTTGACTCTGCTGTAACTCCCTCTCACACAGAGAGAGAAAAGGCTCTGGGCCATGACCCTGCTTTTATGACTTGAACTCTCCGTTAATAGCACCCCAGCCCTGGCAGCTGACCCCACCGCATTCTCCAACAACTGCCTCTTCTTGATTTTCTCTCTCTCTCTCTCTCTCTCTCTCTCTCTCTCTCTCTCTCTCTCTCTCTCGCTCTCTCTCTCTCTCTCTCTCTCTCTCTCGCTCTCTCTCTCTCTCTCTGTAGTGTTTTAGTTTCTCGCATTCTGATTCCTTGTATTTCGACCCTCCAAATTGATAAATGTCCATTTCAGTTTGTTTTCCCTCGTGTGGAGAAATGAAGACGTTCCTCCCTTTGACGGGGCTCCTTGCCCCGGATAACGTCCACATTTGGGTGGCCGCATTGAGCTAAAATCCCTCCATTCATAGTGGCCCAAGAGTGTGTTGACCCCACACTCACATCCCCATGGGGTCTGACCCCCGAGCCCCTCCCCCGCTCACACACACCACAGTAGGGAGCTGAAATCTCACTGGTTATCCTGAGGTGGTGCGCGCGCGCGTGTGTGTGTGTGTGTGTGTGTGTGTGTGTGTGTGTGTGTGTGTGTGGGTGGAGGGGGGGGGTCTCGTGTTTCGGTGGTTCTCCTCTACACCTTCATCCCGCCTGGTCAGCCATGACGCAGTACCTGGCCCTGAGCCAGCACATTCCTCTCGGCAGCACGCCATTCGCTGTTACCATGGTGCCCATCTGCTCAGGGCTGCTGTTTTTTTCTTTTGTGTGTGTGTGTGTGTGTGTGTGTGTGTGTGTGTGTGTGTGTTTGCTTCATTTAGGTTTGTTTGTTTGTTTTTGTGGGGGCTGAGTAAGGGACCTGTTTACCCATTAGGTTTGATTCAACCTTAACCCCTCTGAGCCAGTTTTAATTTGCTTTGAGCTGCTGTTGTGTTCACATTAGTTTAGGTTTGTGAATCTGGACCCCCCCCCCCCCCCCCCCCCGTCCTCCACCCCCCCTCCCTCCCTCCCTCACCCCCACTGCAAAATGCTGTAATTGAACTGTCTGGCAGTGAGTAACATCAGCTTACATGATCCGAGCTGTTTAATGTGGAGGTCCCAGCAGCCCCTGGGGCGTGTGCCTCCGGCCGGGCAGGTGTGAGCAGTGCACCACAGGACGCTGTCACGGCAACACGTCCGAGTGAAAGACGAAACTGATGACTCATAATGAGATGGAGTAGTGGGTTAGTCTTGCTTCAGATTTCCCATCAGCCCCCGCTTGAATTAGTCATGTGATGCGTCACGGGTTAGTTTTCGGTTGTGGAATCTGGCTCGGCGTGACCTCAAGATCTTCAGCAGTTCCAAAACATGCCAGCGGCACTTGTTTTGTAACTTGCGTGAGAACTAATTTATCTTTCCCCTCTCTCTCTCTCTCTCTCTCTCTCTCTCTCTCCAGATGACCAGGCTGAGCAGCGTTCGTGTCTCATCTGTGGGGACCGCGCCACAGGACTGCACTACGGCATCATCTCCTGCGAGGGCTGCAAGGGCTTCTTCAAGCGGAGCATCTGCAACAAGCGCGTGTACCGCTGTAGCCGCGACAAGAACTGCGAGATGTCCCGTAAGCAGCGCAACCGCTGCCAGTACTGCCGGCTCCTCAAGTGTCTGCAGATGGGCATGAACCGCAAAGGTGAGCGAGGTTCTCGATTGGTGGGTGTGTCTTCCAGTCCGGGTTGGAGTTAAACTCCACGTGCTACAAGTTTCCTCATACGCTGGTTGGTCCAGCAAGGCCAAACACCACTGATGAATTTAAGGGGTATCAAATTTGTGCAGATATCACAAGGCATGTTAGACAGTTGACCAGCAGCCATTAATGGGCTGAGAGTATCTGTGATGTTGTTTTCCCCTGAGTCGTGTTGCCCCCTTGTGGACATACAATGCAATCACAAGTGTGTAGTTATCTCCTTGTTGGGTAGTGTTTGGAAACAGCATTAAGACGCATCAATAATTTGGTATTTGACATTTCCCTAATTAATTGTTATTAATACATTAATTTCCCATATTCCCCCTCATTAATTTTCCTTTTTGTCCTTTCATTTCTGGAGGATTTTTAAACAGTGCTTCTCTACATGTTTAGGCTTCCTGCTTTGTTATGGAGGTTAGTTCACTGAGCCGTAGTGTGTCAGGCATTAGTGCATGTTAGCATCGTCCATGTGTTAGTGGGGGTTTCCAAGGTGCCCCTCAGTAAAGTCGGAGAATGGCCAGTGTGAAGCATAACGCGTCTGAAATGGCTGTAATGCAGGATGTGATGTCCTGTGTGTTTTGTGTGTTTCAGCAATCAGAGAGGATGGAATGCCAGGAGGGAGAAACAAGAGTATCGGGCCTGTTCAGGTAAACGTGTACACACACTTACCTGTGTACTCACACTCACGCACCTACACGTGTACTCACACTCACGCACCTACACGTGTACTCACACTCGCGCACCTACACGTGTACTCACACTCGCGCACCTACACGTGTACTCACACTCGCGCACCTACACGTGTAGTCACACTCGCGCACCTACACGTGTAGTCACACTCGCGCACCTACACGTGTAGTCACACTCGCGCACCTACACGTGTAGTCACACTCGCGCACCTACACGTGTACTCTCACACACTCGCGCACCTACACGTGTACTTGCGCTTACACGTGTACTCGCGCTCACGCGCTTACACGTGTACTCGCGCTTACACGTGTACTCGCGCTTACACGTGTACTCGCGCTCACACGTGTACTCGCGCTCACGCGCTTACACGTGTACTCGCGCTCACGCGCTTACACGTGTACTCGCGCTCACGCACCTACACGTGTACTCGCGCTCACGTGCTTACACGTGTACTCGCGCTCACACACCTACACGTGTACTCGCGCTTACATGTGTACTCGCGCTTACATGTGTACTCGCCCTCACACACCTACACGTGTACTCGCCCTCACACACCTACACGTGTAGTCACACTCACGCACCTACACATGTACTCACGCTCACGCACCTACACATGTACTCACGCTCACGCACCTACACATGTACTCACGCTCACGCACTTACATGTGTACTCGTGCTTTCACATGAACTTGCGCTTACACGTGTACTCGCGCTCACGCGCTTACACGAGTACTTGCGCTTACACGTGTACTCGTGCTCACGCGCTTACACGTGTACTCGTGCTCACGCGCTTACACGTGTACTCGTGCTCACGCGCTTACACGTGTACTCGTGCTCACGCGCTTACACGTGTACTCGCGCTCATGCGCTTACACGTGTACTTGCGCCTACACGTGTACTCGCGCTTACATGTGTACTCGCCCTCACACACCTACACGTGTACTCGCGCTCACGCACCTACACGTGTAGTCGCGCTCACGCACCTACACGTGTAGTCACACTCACGCACCTACACGTGTAGTCACACTCACGCACCTACACGAGTACTCTCACACACTCACGCACCTACACGAGTACTCTCACACACTCACGCACCTACACGTGTACTCTCACACACTCACGCACCTACACGTGTACTCTGACACACTCACGCACCTACACGTGTACTCTCACACACTCACGCACTTACACATGTACTCACGCTCACGCACCTACACGTGTACTCACGCTCACGCACTTACACGTGTACTCGTGCTTTCACATGTACTTGCGCTTACACGTGTACTCGCGCTCACGCGCTTACACGTGTACTCGCGCTCACGTGCTTACATGTGTACTCGCGCTCACGCGCTTACACGTGTACTCGCGCTCACGCGCTTACACGTGTACTCGCGCTTACACGTGTACTCGCGCTCACGCGCTTACACGTGTACTCGCACTTACACGTGTACTCGCGCTCACGCACCTACACGTGTACTCGCACTTACACGTGTACTTGCGCTCACGCACCTACACGTGTACTCGCACTTACACGTGTACTCGCGCTCACGCACCTACACGTGTACTCGCGCTTACATGTGTACTCGCCCTCACACACCTACACGTGTACTCGCGCTCACACACCTACACGTGTACTCCCGCTCACACACCTACACGTGTACTCCCGCTCACACACCTACACGTGTACTCACTCGAGCTCACGCACCTACACGTGTACTCACTCGCGCTCACGCACCTACACGTGTACTTGCGCTTACACGTGTACTCACGCTCACGCACCTACACATGTACTCGCGCTTACACGTGTACTGATGCTCACGCACCTACACGTGTACTCGCGCTCACGCACCTACACGTGTACTCGCGCTCACGCACCTACACGTGTACTCGCGCTCACGCACCTACACGTGTACTCGCGCTCACGCACCTACACGTGTACTCGCGCTCACGCACCTACACGTGTACTCGCGCTCACGCACCTACACGTGTACTCGCGCTCACGCACCTACATGTGTACTCGCGCTCACACACCTACACGTGTACTCACTCGCGCTCACACACCTACACGTGTACTCACTCGAGCTCACGCACCTACACGTGTACTCACTCGCGCTCACGCACCTACACATGTACTCACTCGCGCTCACGCACCTACACGTGTACTTGCGCTTACACGTGTACTCACGCTCACCGCACCTACACATGTACTCGCGCTTACACGTGTACTGATGCTCACGCACCTACACGTGTACTCGCGCTTACACGTGTACTCGCGCTCACGCACCTACACGTGTACTCGCGCTCACGCACCTACACGTGTACTCGCGCTCACGCACCTACACGTGTACTCGCGCTCACGCACCTACATGTGTACTCGCGCTCACACACCTACACGTGTACTCACTCGAGCTCACGCACCTACACGTGTACTCACTCGCGCTCACGCACCTACACATGTACTCACTCGCGCTCACGCACCTACACGTGTACTTGCGCTTACACGTGTACTCACGCTCACGCACCTACACATGTACTCGCGCTTACACGTGTACTGATGCTCACGCACCTACACGTGTACTCGCGCTCACGCACCTACACGTGTACTCGCGCTCACGCACCTACACGTGTACTCGCGCTCACGCACCTACACGTGTACTCGCGCTCACGCACCTACACGTGTACTCGCGCTCACGCACCTACACGTATATGCGCATACGCTTGCCCTCACAGACTTACACGTATACTCATGACACATCGCTTACACGTATTCTTGCACTCACACACTCTAATATACGTGCACACACGCAACACACACACACACACACACACACAAATACTCGTGCACACGTGTTCACACATGTATACTCGTGCTAACACACACATTTACCCACACTCACACACACACGTAACATGCAGACACACACCCAACACATACTCACGCACATACTCACACATGCGCTCAACAAACTCGCTCACACACACGTAACATGCTCACACACACTCATGCTCACACACACCCACTGCTGGACGATGCCCCTCCCCTTCTGTCTCTGTTTGGTTGCCTTTGTTCCAGTCATTGGTGCTTGCTCCCGGTGTCCGTGGCAACAATCCTCCATCCCGGCCACAGGGGAGGGACAGTGAGCTTATTATCAGAGCGTCTGCCCAAGGCCGGGGTTTTATTGAATACCACCTCCTCATTCTTGTCATTCACTCCACACTAACCTCATCGTATCGCTGTGTTTGGGTACCATTTGTGTGTGTGTGTGTGTGCATTTGATGCTTTTGAAGTGAGTGTTCTATTCTCATATCAGGCTGTACGTTCTTTTGTGATTCTTGGAATGCTTCATTATCAGGAACATGTCCTCTTGCGGGGTGGAGAGTGGGGGGGGGTGAGAGTGGGGTGTGGGTGTGTGTTTGGGTGCCACACACTTTTGTAAGCATAAGCATCAGCTGACAAACATGCACTGTATGTGTGATTGAGTGTGAGTGTGTGTGTGTGAGCACCCACGCGTTTCACCAGTCCACATATGAAGAAAGGAATTGTGAAACTTTGGACGCCATTCAGAGCATCGCCAGCGGCGATGGCGTGATGTGGTGACATTTCTGTGTTCCTCTATTAATGCTATAGCGCATACCTGATTCCCCGCCCCCACTGGCCCCGCCCCCAGCCCACGCGACCCATGCCTAATTGCCTGCTTACTGTTGCGTGCTCACGTGCTGATTGTCGCACGTGACTGCCTGATCCGGAGCTTATGGCTCAGGACCCTGGAACGGGCTTGTGATGTCATAATGTGCAATGAACTGTGTTTCCATGGAGCTTCATTTGCTTATGTGACTTTGCTTCTTTGTTTTTCTCCACACCATGTCTTCAATCATTCCTTCCTTCCTCCCTGTTTTCCCCTCCTTCCCTCCATCTCTATCTCCGTGTAGATCTCCGATGAGGAGATAGAGAGGATCATGTCTGGCCAGGAGTTTAAGGACGAGGCCAACATGCCTGAGCACACCTGGGGAAACAATGGCGATAGCGATCACAGTTCCCCTGGCAACGGCGTCTCTGACGGCAACCAGCCTTCGCCCGCCTCGACGTTGTCATCCAAGTGAGTGCGACACGGGCTCGACACCTCAGGCACGCGCGCGTCAGACCCGCCCTTTCGCACACCGCACAATGGACGCACTCCATCCGACACTCACTCCTCCATTATTACTGCCTTTCGCACATGCTTGCTTTACATTTGTCCTATAGTGACCACGTTGATTGTAATTCTCGATATTGTGAAAAAGCTTCGCTTGACGGTCAAGGGCGGCAGAAGATACCGCGGTACTACGGAACTGAAATGCTCCTGCTGTGTGTGTGTTTCCTTCTCACACACGTTACTGTGGCCTCTCTCTCTCTCTCTCTCTCTCTCTCTCTCTCCCTCCCCACCACCCTCCAGCCGCTCGGTGGAGCTGAACGGCTACACGGCTGCCCTGAGGGAACAGTACATCGGGAGTGCGGTGGCCCAACACTACCAGTTCCTGCCCCACCTGTTTGGCTACGCCACCCAGCCCCGCAGCCTGTACCCTCAGAGTCATACCCTCATCAGCCAGTTGGTGGCAGCAGAGGAGCTGGCGCCTCTCAGCACCCCCATGCTCATCGAGGACGGGTGAGTGCACTGCCACGCACCTGCTCACAGGCGCCCCCCACTTGTGCACGCTGGCCGGGGCACGCTGCCTCCCGGGGGCCTGGCTGTAATGTAGCTACAGTGTTTCCATCTCTTTCCACATGTCTGAAATACTTCACTGACCTCTTGACGTGTCGCATATAAATGTGTCAAACTAACAATTGGTCTGCATTTTTTTTTTTTTTGTTGGACGGTTTTATTGCAACTCCAATTCTCGATGAATGTCCCTCTCTCTTCTTTTCCATCTGTCTTGTTTCCTCTCTTTATTCCCACGTTCCCCTACCTTTCTGTCCCTCATCTGTCTTCTGCTTCTGTCCATCGGTCCACGCTTCCTTTCCCTCCGCCTCTGTTCCCCATTTTTCTCTCTCTATTGCTGTCTCTCTCTCCCTCTCTCTCACTCATCTGTCTCTTTCTCTCCCTTTCTCTGTGTCTCTGTGTCTCTCTCTCCCTCCCTCTCTCTTTCCCTCTCTCTTTCCCTCTCTCTTTCCCTCTCTCTCTCTCTCTCTCTCTCTCTCCCTCCCTCTCCCTCTCTCTCTCTCTCTCTCACTCTCTCTTTCTCACTCTCTCTTTCTCTCTCTCTCTCTCTCTCTCTCTCTCTCCCTCTCTCTCCCTCTCTCTCCCTCTCTCTCTCTCTCTCTCCCTCTCTTTCTCTCTCTCTCTCTCTCTCTCTCTCTCTCTCTCTCTCTCTCCCTCTCTCTCCCTCTCTCTCTCTCTCTCTCTCTCTCTCTCTCTCTCCCTCTCTCTCTCTGCCAGGTACCGAGTGAGTCAGGTGGAACTGTTCGCTCTGCTGTGCCGGCTGGCCGACGAGCTGCTCTTCCGTCAGATCTCCTGGATTAAGAAGCTGCCGTTCTTCTGTGAGCTCTCCATCGAGGACTACACACGCCTGCTGAGCTCCACCTGGCAGGAGCTCATCCTCTTGGCCTGCCTGACCGTCTACAGCGCCCAGATCCTGGGCGACCTGGCCAACGTCACCGACAAGTACACGCCGACCGACGACGAGCTGCAGGGGTGAGGCGCTCACGTGGCCGCACGCGCGTGGCCGGGGTGGGGGAGGAAGGGGTGTGGTTGCTTGCCAGGGTGGGTGGGGCTTACCACTAGCAGGGAAGAGCTGGCACCATCAAAAGTGGTTTCCAAAAAAAATCCCGTACACGGCGGCACATTTTGTCCTCACTGCAGAGCAGATGTGTGGGAACCTGATTCAGATCCGGAGATCTTTACTCATGTCCCTTTGGATCTGACTTAAGGTCATTTGTTGAAACAAGTGCACTATTATTAATTTTACTATTATGTCCTAGTACACTACACCAAGCCCAGAGCCCTTTGGAGGATTAGAGGACTCACTGAACTGTAGAGAAGAGCTTTATCCTTATCTGGGGTTTGATAATTGTTGCATAAATACTTTCCCGGATCCCTGTGAGTATGCTGGGAGTAAATGAGTCCACCGAGTTTCATCTTGATGGGGTCAATGTTCAGGGCAGCAACGGCATGTGTGGAGACCTACACTAACCTTTAAATCATCACGTTTGGCCTCTATGGTTCAGCTAGTTGTAGGCATTTGTGATTCAGAGTAAAGAGGAGAAAAGTGTGTCTGTCTGTGTATGTGTCTTTCTGTGTGTGTGTGGTGTGTGTGTGTGTTGGAGAGAGAGAATGTGAGAGAGTGTGTGTAGGAGGCAGTGTGTGATTAGGACAGACAGATGGTAAGACAGTGTTGTGTCTTCGTCTTGGTCCCCTCTCTCTGCTCTCAGATGTAAGGCCCCGACAGCGTTGTGCTCTGTGTGTGCCTTCCTCCACTCGGTCAGGTGAAAGGTCAGATCTGACCAGCATCCTTCACCCACTTCACAGCTACAGCGCATTAGGTTGTTTTGTAATTAGTGCAAAGCACTTTGACATGGATGGTTGGCAGGGCCCGGTGCCATTTTGACTGTGGCTCAGTGTTGATTTTGGATTCACGCCAAACTCTTCCTCTAACGTCAGTGTGTGGTGAGCACAGTGTGTGCCTGACTGAAAGAATAGCAGCATCTGGACCAGGAGATGCATGTGTACACACACACACACACACACGTCCTTAAACGAAAGTGACATTACCTGACCCATGTCCTGCTGTCTCCTGGGCCATCTGTAGATTTATTGTGGGTGGTGGGTGGTGGGTGGGGGGGGGGGGGGGACCAGCGGAGCTCAACAAGCCCGACAGGACAAGTGTGTATCACACCAGGCCAGATGAATGGCTTGTTGAGTGAGGAAGAGGAGGGTCTGGGCTGTATCTGGACTCACGCCTGACCCTCTCCTAGTACGGGTCAGAGCAGCTGTCGGACAAGGCGATGAGTCATGCCGTAGCTCATGAAGAACGAATGAGTGCGTCAGAATGAAACTCCTGGTGGTTTACAGTGTTTCTCTACATAACGCGCACGTCTCACAAGGCTGGTGTGCTCCTGAGGCTGAACCTGTGTTGGGTGCTCCTCGGGTGGGCTCTGGTTCTGGTGTTTTACATGCAGAATTATTTCCAAAACATCATACTAACAGGTGCAAGAAACGTGGGTAACATTCCATGGTGATTTGTGAAGAGAGTTGAAATAGGTTATGTTTGTGCGCGCGCGCGCGCGTGTGTGTGTGTGTGTGTGTGTGTGTGTGTGTGTGTGTGTGTGTGTGTGTGTGTGTCATGCACAGGTTCAGTGAGGATGGCATGGAAGTGATGGAGAAGCTGATCTACTTGTTCCGCAAGTTCCACCAGCTGAAAGTCAGTAATGAGGAATACGCCTGCATGAAAGCCATCAACTTCCTCAACCAAGGTAACCCGCCCCACCCCACCCGTGGACGACATCTCCCCCCTCCCACAACACCCCCCCCACACCTGTGGACCTCTCCTCCCACAACCCCCCAGCCCTCTTAGCACTGCTGGCCTGCTGACACCGAGCCTCTCCTCCCAGCCCGTTAATTATCGTCATTATTTCCATGTGTGCTCAGACCGCATCTTTACGCCGTAGTGCCACTCTGTGCATGAAGCAGGTTGTTCTGTATGTGTCGAGGACTCGGAACCGACTCAATCTCTTGCTCCACTTGGTACATGCAGAGGAAAGCGTCTGCTAACCAATCAAAACATGTCAGGAGCGTGCTGCTTTGTGCCACCACGCCGTCTGTGCCAACAACACGTTTCGAGCCGCCTTCGTGAGCCGCCGCCCCTCTGGGCCTGTCTGTCTCTCCCCTAGACATCCACCCATCTGGGCCTGTCTGTCTCTCCCCTAGACATCCACCCATCTGGGCCTGTCTGTCTCTCCCCTAGACATCGCCCATCTGGGCCTGTCTGTCTCTCCCCTAAACATCCACCCCTCTGGGCCTGTCTGTCTCTCCCCTAGACATCCACCCATCTGGGCCTGTCTGTCTCTCCCCTAGACATCCACCCATCTGGGCCTGTCTGTCTCTCCCCTAGACATCCACCCATCTGGGCCTGTCTGTCTCTCCCCTAAACATCCACCCATCTGGGCCTGTCTGTCTCTCCCCTAGACATCCGCCCATCTGGGCCTGTCTGTCTCTCCCCTAGACATCCACCCATCTGGGCCTGTCTGTCTCTCCCCTAGACATCCACCCATCTGGGCCTGTCTGTCTCTCCCCTAAACATCCACCCATCTGGGCCTGTCTGTCTCTCCCCTAGACATCCACCCATCTGGGCCTGTCTGTCTCTCCCCTAGACATCCGCCCATCTGGGCCTGTCTGTCTCTCCCCTAGACATCCGCCCATCTGGGCCTGTCTGTCTCTCCCCTAGACATCCGCCCATCTGGGCCTGTCTGTCTCTCCCCTAGACATCCACCCATCTGGGCCTGTCTGTCTCTCCCCTAGACATCCACCCATCTGGGCTTGTCTGTCTCTCCCCTAGACATCCACACTCTGGGCCTGTCTGTCTCTCCCCTAGACATCCGTGGACTGTCTAACGTGGCCCAGCTGGAGCAGCTGAATAAGAGGTACTGGTATGTGTGCCAGGACTACACCGAGTACAAGTACCCGCACCAGCCCAAACGCTTCCCAGAGATCATGATGTGTCTCCCAGAAATACGCTGCATTGCAGGTAGATATGGGCACCATTTCATTTGGGCTGAAAGTCATATGATGATATTTGTTTCATATAATTAGACATGTGATTTTTTTAAAAGGATGTAATAACTAGCAAATATACATTTATAAAACATTTTTTGCTAAAGAATTACAGTTTTGGTAGTAAGATCATGAGAAAATTACCTATTTGGTAATATGTTTGGTAAATATAATTGTTTGAAAGACTGACCTAATCCTGTTAAAATTTGATTGTAATTCAAAACTGTGACTGAAGTTAATCTGAATCTGAATGTGAGTGTGAATCGTCCCGACGAACCGCAGCTTCTTTACACTCGTTCTGAGTCTTTTTCTTGGCCTCGACCTCACTCACTTTCCCTCGTATTACAGGGAAGTTGGTTAATGTACCTCTGGAACAGCTCCCCCTGCTGTTCAAGGCAGTCCTGCACTCCTGCAAGTCCAGCCTGAACAACCACAGGACAAGCTCCTCCCCCTGTGTGACCAAGGGGACCACCCCTGCCAACTAACCCCGCCCCCTTATCCCTAGGAAACAACCCTCCTCACCTACGAATGCACGGGGGCGGGGTGTTGGAGGCGTTGCTCAGGGGGTGGGCGATCTGATACCACCCCCTTCCTCTCATGAATGTGATTAGCAGCTATTTTGTAGTTTTTTTTTTTTTTGTTTTTTTTTTTCCTCTTTCTATTTATTACCAGACAGAGCTGAATGTATACTGATCCACTCTGCACACATTGCTTCTGTTTGTACGGAAATGCACAAAACCCTCAGCGAAGTTTACACTCGCCAGTCCGACCACAGAATGTGTTGCCACTGCTAGGATTAGATTTCCTGACAGGTTTTATTTCATTTTCTTTTGTTTATTTTGATTTTTTTTTGTGCCCTTTTGCTAATAGTGACAGTCCTGCACCTCTGATGCCGAAGGTGCTGCTCCTCTCTCTCTCTCTGTGCCAGGGTCAGTCCTGTAACGCTCTTAACAACAAGCGTTAGGAGGAAGATGGTCGGTAGGTATCAAGACTCGGAGGAAAGAGGGCGACATCAGGAGGGTCCACTATTGCAGATGGGGGCTTGATAGTCCCCCCCCCCCTTCTTCCTCTCTTTTTCCTTAGATCACAGTGTTGTGTAAAGTTGGCAAGGAGTGGGCGATCTGCCCAGCTGGGGGGATTCTACACGTGCGGGAGTGGATGGCTCCTGTTAGGGAGAGAGAGAGAGAGAGAGACAGACACCACCCCTATATGCAAAGTTGTTCGCAGCAGGGCCATTCCATAGGTGCGCAGAGCTTCTCGTTATGCAAACGGTTTCCCAGAGGAGCCGTCCATTGGTGCATTGAGCTGCGCGTTATGCAAATTTTTTCCCGGCAGGGAGACCATTTGGATATGGATGTACAAGAATTGTACAGGTTTGATGGGCTGCGTGCGAAGCGGCCTCTGGGGTTTTAGCAGCTGGGCCTGCCTCTGCTCTTTGCGGTGGTGTGTGTGTGTGTGTGTGTGTGTGTGTGTGTGTGTGTGTGTGTGTGTGTGTGGTGCTCTGCACACAGTGCTGCTGACCTTCTTGCTCAGGCCTTGGAGTCCCTGCATACGTTTCTCCCTTCCAGCTGGAATGATGGCTCTTTAAAACAGGGTAAAGTTACCGATTTATTAGTTCAACTCAGACTGAACTCAAGATATCACAATGATGACGTAGGCTTCGTAGTTTGTAGTTACTGGACATCGTAGGTCCTTTATAGTTTGGGTTTTGTTTTGTCTTTATTTTGGTTGGTTGTTTTTTAATTGGTTATGAGGGCAGTGTGGTTTTAAAAGGTGTTTATGGAGTTTTTATTATCAAATGCCTGATAGGAAAGAAAGGAAATGTGAGTGACACGCTAGTTGGGCTCTAAAGCGCCACCTGGTGCGTATTTGGGGAACATATCTTTTTTTGTTGTTGTTGTTGTTGTTCCCTTTCCGAAAGCGTCGCACGACGTGCTCATTCAGACTCTCGGTTCAAACATTCCAAAAATCGTTAGATACGCGTCGAGTAATGTTTACATATTTTGCACCAGACAATGACAAATTGGGGGCACATGCCAGAGATGTGTGTTCAACTCGGTAATGCCCCCCCACCCTCACCCCCCCTGCCCCTCAGGTCCCAAGGCCTCTCGTGCGCAGCTACGTGTCAGTGGTAACATAATAAAGCATTCATAAAGCCTTCATGAATTCCGCATTAAAGAACCGTTAAGTTAATTGCCGTGTAGAGCGTGTATCTAAACGTTGCTGAGTAGGCACGAGATAAATAGGGAACATGGGTTGATTTTGTGTGCCTAGCAGCATCTACGAACAGTCCCATGTGCTCAGGTGTCATGAAGCCTGTGTTTAGTATGTACTGTGTTAGTCCATATGTTACCACGTCGACCACCTCTCACTGCCTCTGGTCTTACTCCAGTGTGTCTGCTGCCTGATGTGCAGTTTCATTCATCGCAACGTTTTCTCATCTGCTTGAATGCATTTTGTGTTTTCTTTTTTTTGATGAACTTATTCCGTGTTTACTCACATAGCCGTTGTGGAAGGTTTTTTTCTTCTTCTTTTGTATTTGTTATGGAGTGAAGGCCTGATGTATGTTCAAACGCTTGGTGTCGACGTCCCGCTCGCGGAGATCAGCCTGAACTGGTTTCCACGAGACGTTGTTCAACCATGCGTGCTGGCCTGAGAACGCGCCTGTCGCGAGACACGAGACGCTCAGTCACATCTGCAGTCTTGCTGAATCCAACCATCTTTGATTGTGTTTTAGCTCCCACTGAGCTAAAAAACAAAACAAAATGCACACAGACACACGCACACAGACACACACATTTTAGTACATTTAGTACACACACATTACACACACTTTCCCAAATGTGACTCTGTGCTGTTTGAGCTGTGTTTGAGCTGTGTTTGAAGCGAGGTCTTTCCCTGTACATTCTCTCTCGAGTCATTTGAGTACGTTAATGTGTCACTCTTAACCAAAAGGTCCTTTTACAGTACAGCATGTAACATCCAGGTTGAAGATGCGTAATGACTGGCTCAGGGATTGGTCCGTGTGTCTCAGGGATTGCTCTGTGAGTCTCAGACTGAAAGCCGTTTTAACCTTCTCATCTGTTGATGTTATGGTTCTTCTAGGACACAGTAGGGAAATTAAAAGGTAGGAGAGGAGGCTTGTGTTAGTCTCTGGAGTTTTATAAAGGCAATCTTAACATCTTGTTCAGCAGAAGAACCTGGCTCTTCCGGCACAATAGCCACTTTGAAAACCCTGTCCTTCCATTTATATACTACTGAATGAAAACTCACATTCACAGTTCACAGGACTGCTGATCTCGCGGTTAAGTTCTTTTTTTATATATATATATTTTGGATTTTGAATTATTCTCGCAAATAATTTTTCGTTTCTTGTTTGTGCTTTTTGTTTTTTTTTCTTTTGCAATTTCTACATTGAAACTACCTCTCTTGTGCGTCCTTGTGTGGCGTTCTTTCATTAACGAGTAGTATTTCTCATTATTTATTGGTTTCATAGCACCATTGGCCCTGTTTCATTGTGTCTGTCATATCACTGCAGTACTGGACATAAGGACTTGGACATTGATTCCGTTTCTCTGCAGTCATCAAGTCACGTTGTATGTCTGCACTACCTCACGCCTCCTGAAGGTGGCGTTTCATCGACTGGTGAGCTGTAGTGAATATCATTATCTGCTACATGCCTAGCCAGTATTTTACTGTTCCATTATATCTTTTCTCATCACGTTTTTTTTTTCTCTGTGCAATTATGACATCTTTTTTTGAACGACCAGTATTATATTTGTTGTTGCAAACACTGTTTTGTGAATTATTTTCATTAAGAATGTAATTCTTGTCATAACTGACTTTATTTTGACCACTGCTGTTTACAAAGTTTTTTTTTTTTTTGTTGTTGTTGTTTACCCACTGTAATCACTGTAACGCTGTGACACTTTTCGGCCAATCAGTTTTCTTTTGCTTGATTGTTACGGGTATACTGATTGGTTCCTATAAGACTATCAAAAGTGCTATCAGTTTTACATAAAGAGTTAATAGCTTGGGAACTATTCTCCTTGGATAGATTCAAGGGGAAACTTTACTAGAAGACACAATGGTGAATGTTGGGGCTTAAATGAACCAAACGGGGGTTGACGAAGAGGTTATTCATGTAGCTGATATCTCAGGGAATAGACACGCTCCTTAAAAAACAACTCGCAGAGAGGCTGGAACACCAGTATCGTAACTGTAACGTAGGCCTTGAGAACTACAAGCTCGCTGCACTGATCGTAATCTCTCCGACAGGTCCAGCCAGTGCGTGGCCTCTCACTAATGCAGCGAGGGCCGTGGTGCCGGGTTGTGGCGCGAGGCCCCTCGTGCTCCCGGCTCCAGTTCTGCGGATCCGTCTCTCTGCTCCTCGGGGTGCTGTCTGAGGTGCTTTTCCTAAGCTACGTCCCTAGCCTCTGGCGTTGGCTCCCCATACTTTAACTACCTGTGGAACAAAAGAAATGTGACGCATACGTGTTATGAAAGCATGTGTAGAATGTTTTAGGACTTGAAACCAAATAAATGTGAATCTTATGCAACTGTGAAACTTCTCCCGGTCTGTTTTGTTCATTGTTTTTATTTTTGCTCTTTTACATATGCACATCAAAGAAAACTCTTTCTCTATTAATGAATGAAGGAATGTGTTTCAGTGTCTTGTAATCTGATGTAATCAATAGAGGATGTTGTTGTTGGCCTGGTGCTCTGACTAAATTGATATCATTTTGACCCAACCTTAGGTCGGGCAAGCCAGTCAGCGAATTCTGGGCAGCCCTGATAGATACGACCTTGACCCCATTCGACTGCCGATGTCTGCCGCTGTCTCGGGGTTGTTATTGAGTCGAACGTTATCATTCACACACAAACAAACATGCACCAAGCGACGCCTCTGGGAAGGAGACGCATCTGTCCACCTGGAACCTCAGCGAGTGAGGAGTGACCCCACTATGGCGTCCTGGGCCTGCTGAACAATATTTACGCAGCGATAGCTCCGGTTCACTGAACCCAGCGGGCCCACCAGAGTAAACAGAACCGTGACAGAGAGAGACGAGTCACGTGACGTCATTACATCTTTCTGATCCTTTTCGATGTAGATGTGTGTTGCAAGTATAAGAAGTGATGGAACTTCTTTTTTAGTAGTACCTCATCTACACGGGTGGGTCTGAGTGACGGGGACGGGGCACAATCGCTGCCCGGGTCCGAGCTGCGCTCATAGTTGCCTCTGTGAAGGCCTGTGCGGTCTGTCTCTAGGACACCCACAGCTTCTGAAGTTCTGGAAATAACACAAAACCCTTAACCCACAGTCGACCTGTGCAGAACAGTCCTGCTGTAAAACCTTCCAGAGCCACTGCCTCCCACTGGGAATAGTACAAAAAATGGTTTGATCGCTCACAATTTAATAAAACCTATTAGAAAAGCTCGGTGAATTCATTCTTTTATGCCACTATCGACTGTCCATTTGGTAAATAGAATATAAAATCATTTTTTTTAATGAGTTTTTCCTTTCCATTTATTGTTGAATTGTATAAATCAATATATTATCAAGTAATAAAAATGTCTATTGTAATAAATAATCAAGTAATACATTTGCTTTGAAAAGAGCAGCTGTTTTGCAATCTACTGTAAAATTCTTCTATATTCAAAGCATTCTTCTTCATGTATAGTGATTAGCCAAAGAGTAGCTGTCTCAAACCATGACATTTTACAAGACGTTTGACAGCTGCTGTATTGATCTGACATCTATACGCAGTGTTTTTGTTTCACCAGACACAACAATCCCACATGAAAAGGTCCTGTTTTGGTTCACTTGATCATTAAACACAAATAGATTTCCATCAGATTATGATAATTTTGTTTATTATTTATGAATTTTACATTGTTCCTGGAGAGAGTTGTTTTAAGTGGAACTTCAAGATTTACTAGCAATCCTGTTCTCTGTTACCAAACAACAATGACATAAAATAATTTCAAAAATAAAAAACTGTTATCTAAATTACCGGCAAAACTAACAATGCCTAAAACAATGCTTTAGCAGGCCTGGATACTGCACGTCTATACACTCACCGGCCACTTTATTAGGTACACCTAGTATGGGGTTGGACCCCCTTTTGCCTTCAGAACTGCCGTAATCCTTCGTAGCATAGATTCAACAAGGTACTGGAAAAATCCATCAGAGTGTCTGGTCCATATTGACATGATAACATCACACAGTTGCTGCAGATTTGTCAGCTGCACTTCCATGATGTGAAACTTCCTCTCTGGTGCTCCAGGGAGGGTATTGGAACTTAACCAATCACAGCAGCCGGTATATAATCGATAAATGGGTGAAGGCCACCATCCTACAAAAAAAGAACCCTGCAGAAAGAGGGGGAGGTGGAAGGATGAATAAAACCTTACAGAAGAGCTTCACCTACATATTCTTCCTTTGCCTTAATCTCAGGAGCTGACCGAGTAGATCTTGATGCAAGGAAGAATAGCACAGAGATCAATAGCACAATTTCTCGGCTAGCGTGGCAGACGGTGCATGTCCATAGACTTGCTGAATACATTTCTGAATTCCAGGTGTGCAGAGGGAATTAATAGTTGTTTGGACGTGGGGAAGGCTGTCAAGAGAAAGTTGATTGTCAGGTTTATAATCATGACAATAAACCTGGGGGACCAGGCTATAATTCCCATAGAGGATGAGGAGAGAGAGGCTATGCTTGTGCTAACCAGGGAAGGCCTTGAATGATGCTATATAGGGATATAGAGGAAAAGTGTCCATTGCACAAATCGGCGACAGGGACGAGATGGTTGAAAACGAAATGCGGGGGAATCCTCAGCCCAGGGTTTTACTGAGCTGAGTGGAGGAATGAGGAACATGATGTGTGCAGGTCCTGAGCCCATGATCTGTCTCTCCATGGTAGATGCAGAGACCCTGTGTGTGTGTGTGTGTGTGTGTGTTTGCATTCCACGGTAGATACAGAGACCCTGTGTGTGTGTTGGTGTGTTAGTGTTCTTGTCTTTTCTACCAGAGCTGACCTGCTATCGATGTTGCTGTCTGCAAAAGGGAGAGTAGCCTAATACGTTATGCAGATTTCACAGTTCTGGTCTATGATCCGGTTTAAGATAAACCTACTTCTACACTGTCGTGTTACAGGGCTAGCAGGCAAGCAGTGTCCTAGCCATCAACCAAATGAGTTCCACTGCACGTGCTAAGCCGAAAGAGCACAGAGCACTTTGATGTAATCGTTGTGAATAGTGGTCTGATATCTACAACCCCGCGACACACAGTGGGGCTGAGCAATGATCACGATGTGTTCGTGAGATATCCAGCTGAAAACCACACTGACGGGGCTAATGTAGACTTGTCTTCTCCTGGTCAAACAATCTCCACTTGACATACATAGGAAAACAAAAAGATAAGTAACATTATAATAAACTAGCATAATCTCACAGTTGTGAGACACATCCTTACATTTCAAAGGCATGCTATTGATCCTCAGCCTTGGAGACATGTCTGTTTGGAGATTCAAGAAACAATGTTTTCTGAGTACTTGGAGTTCCTGGTATTGCTGCTGCCTGTATCCATGACGTCTCCTGTCGCTGGTGACTGTGCATGTGTAGGCTGAAAAGAACAGGGAAATGGGACAGGGTAAAAAGGACAGATGAAATGGGACAGGATAAAAGGGACAGATGAAATGGGACAGGGTAAAAGGGACAGATGAAATGGGACAGGGTAAAAGGGACAGATGAAATGGGACAGGGTAAATGGGACAGAAAAAATGGGACAGGGTAAAAGGGACAGAGGAAATGGGACAGGGTAAATGGAACAGGGTAAAAGGGACAAAGGAAATGGGACAGGGTAATCTTGAGAGGAGGAAGCAGAGATTAAGGTTGTCAGCAGGGCAACTACTGTACACAGAAATGGAAACTCATGTTGAGGATAAACAACATTCCACGCTGGCAGAAATGGGGTACTCAGGAGAAGAAGAAGAAATGGGGTACTCAGGAGAAGAAGAAGAAATGGGGTACTCAGGAGAAGAAGAAGAAAAGGGGTACTCAGGAGAAGAAGAAGAAATGGGGTACTCAGGAGAAGAAGAAGAAATGGGGTACTCAGGAGAAGAAGAAGAAAAGGTTGTACTCAGGAGAAGAAGAAGAAATGGGGTACTCAGGAGAAGAAGAAGAAATGGGGTACTCAGGAGAAGAAGAAGAAAAGGGGTACTCAGGAGAAGAAGAAGAAATGGGGTACTCAGGAGAAGAAGAAGAAAAGGTTGTACTCAGGAGACGCCCCAAGAGAGTTCCTGATGGCTATATGGGGGAAAGAAAAGCTTAAATAGGGGTGGGGAAATTAGGTAACAGGTAACGTTAAAATGTGGAAACAGTAAGAAAATAAAAATGGTCCAAAGCACATTATAGTTGGAGGAGATGGAGGAGGTGGAGGAGGTGAAGGAGCTGGAGGAGGTGGAGGAGGTGAAGGAGCTGGAGGAGGTGGAGGAGGTGAAGGAGCTGGAGGAGGTGAAGAAGCTGGAGGAGGTGGAGGAGGTGGAGGAGGTGAAGGAGCTGGAGGAGGTGAAGGAGCTGGAGGAGGTGGAGGAGGTGAAGGAGATGGAGGAGCTGGAGGAGATGGAAGAGATGATCTGTCCATATCGCCCATATCTTCATGGCTAATATAACCAAAGATTGTGTAATGATTTTACAAACACATCTTGTCTATTCCAATATGAAATGGCTTCAAACTGACTGCTCGGTGTGTCACCACATCCATGTTCTTAACACTGTCCAAAATAGTTTCACTTCCTGAAATGAAAACTAAAGAAACAAAAACTACGATTTAATCTTTGGCATATCAGCCTTCATTATCTCTTCTGCTTTACCAAGCGAGTTATAGTTCCCCAAAACAAATGGAGATCCCAAAATGTGTCCCTTTCTAGGTGTCCATCTTTTCATGTTTAATACATACTGAGCACGTATTGAAAGGAGCCACTGCGACTTCACCCCAGTGCCGGAGCCTCTCAGAAGACCGGGAGCATCGGCAGACCAGCAAACACGACCGTTCTGTCCAGTGGAGTGGACAGGGAGAACTGTGGGAACACACACAGAGAGACGGAGAGAGAGAAGAGGGGAAAGCAGAGAGTGCTGGCTCCCTGAACCTCGTTGACCGTGCTCTGCTCGGGGTTATCAGGAGGCCGATCCTCGCTTGTCAGCATTTGCATCAACGCTCTGTGCGTGCAGCGGCCTGCAGAGCCCATTAACTATCCTCTCAAGGCCAGAGAGCAGTCTGCAGGCAGCGACACCCCCCATCGCACCCCCCCCCCCCCCACCCTCTCCCCCTCCTCTTCCTCTCTCTTTTAACAGCCTGTTCCAGGACAGAGTCCCTCTCATATCTGACCTTCACTCCAGCAGCCCTTTCTCAAGGCTGCCGATGTGTGGCTCCTCACGCCTCTCTCCATCACATTCAGCCCCGCGTGTGCGTCTGTGTGTATGCGTGTGTGTGTGGGAGGAGTGGCGGTGGTGGTGGTGGTGGTGGTGGTGGTGGTGGAGGGGCTGGCTTGACTGCTGTTGTAACCTCATTGTAAATGTGCACACATGGGGCTACGGGTTTGTGAATAGCAATCGAACACAGGTGACACCTTTAAAAGTGCCTGTGCTCCTCCTGCGTGTGCGGGCTAGAAGGGTTGTGTTCTGTTGTGCTCACCAAGGACTGAAGCGTGCGTGTACCGTGGCTGGGGTGGAAAGAGCAAACAGGACAAAGGGGAGCCAGCCAGGAGAATTTGCCACCGCGTGAACACATGTGGAGAGAAGAGTGAGGGGTGAGGATGAAGATGGTCCCAGAACAGTGTGGCAGGTCTGTGAACAGTATGGCAGATCCCAGAACAGTATGGCAGGTCTCTGAACAGTATGGCAGGTCCCAGAACAATATGCCATGTCCCAGAACAGTATGGCAGGTCTCTTTGGAGTATGGCAAGTCTCTGAACAATATGACAGGTCTCTAAACAGTGTGGCAGGTCCCAGAACAGTATGGCAGGTCTCTGAACAGTATGGCAGGTCCCAGAACAATATGGCAGGTCTCTGAACAATATGGCAGGTCTCTGAACAGTATGACAGGTCCCAGAACAGTATGGCAGGTCTCTGAACGTATAGCAGGTCTCAGAACAATATGGCAGATCCCAGAACAATATGGCAGGTCTCTGAACAGTATGGCAGGTCCCAGAACAATATGGCAGGTCCCTGAACAATATGGCAGGTCTCTGAACAGTATGACAGGTCCCAGAACAGTAGACAGGCCACAGAACAATATGGCAGATCCCAGAACAGTGTGGCACGTCCCAGAACAGTATGGCAGGACTCAGAACAATATGGCAGGTCCCAAAACAGTATGGCCAGTCTCTGAACAGTATGGCAGGACTCACAACATTATTGCCGGTCTCTGAACAGTATGGCAGGTCCCAGAAAAGATCTGTTTGAAATGCAGCTTTTATTTAATTATTTCTCTCATCCTCTTCTTTACACAGTAATTGTAATTCTATTTTAGATGAGTGAACATATGTAAATAAATGAAGGGACCAGGTCTAATTAGTGCAGCTCTTTGATATGATTTCATACCCAGGAATCAGGCTTAACTGATTAAATGACTTCCAAGTAAATGTACACTTATATGAACTTCGGTTTTAAAGGAAAAATGTTGACTATTTGACCCGTCAACTGAATTTGACTACCGCAATTAGGACAGAGAATGAGGCATGTGAAGAACGCTATCGCCTTGTGCACACAGTGCAGCTAGATGAAAAAAAGATGGAGTCTCTTTGCATATGTGTGTGTGTGTGTTTGTGTGTGTATGGGGGGGGGGGGGGTGTAGTGGGCTTAAAATCAGGAATGGTGTAACTGGCTGCAATCAGGCAGGCAGCTTGGCGTGTGTCAGGGTCGTGGGGTAGGGGGAGATGTTTGTGTGAAGCATGCACACGTTTGTGTGTGCCAGTGTGTGTATGTGTGTGCGTGTGGCACATTTTGGCTGCACGCGGTTTGGCGTGTGTCAGGGTCGAGGGAATGGAGATGAGAAGAAGAGGAGAGAGAGAGAGAGAGAGAGAGAGAGAGAGAGAGAGAGAGAGACCACACCTGTAGTTGCCACACTCCTGGAGCGTGTCTATGAGGACACCCAGCCAGACTGATAGATAACACCCCAGGGGTCTCCGATAGGCCTGTTAGCCTCAAGGCTAAAACACTAAAAAAACACTTATTTACTGTAGCACTAATGATCTTTAACTCACAATTCACTCAGGCCGCTTGTGTATGTACCCGTGTAAGGCAAAACATGGTTCTCCCATTCAAACCACGTGTGTGTGTGTGTGTGTGTGTGTGTGTGTGTGTGTGTGTGTGTGTGTGTGTGTGTGTGTGTGTGTGTGTGTGTGGACCGTGTGCTACCACCACCAAGAGTCCACATCCAGTGAGCGTCTCTCAGTGGCTTTTTCTCAGTGCCACTGCATTAGAGCACCGTGTCCCAGGTGTGCCGAAGACAAGCAGGTGATTCTGGTGCTCTGGACGACACGTGTCCACCAGCTGCAGTGGTGCTTTCATGCGTTTGCTTTTAATGGAGATATGCCATTGTGCACACGTTTTGGGGCGAAGTCCTTCAGGAGGACATTAGCAAATCAATATCTTGGAAAATAAAGATAAAGCCATCTAAAAAAATCTCCCTTTTCTATGCTCATAAATTCATTTGCGAATACACCGTCCAAATCATTACCTCGCTGAGTACACAACAAGTGTGTGTGTGTGTGTGTGTGTGTGTGTGTGTGTGTGTTTGTGCGCGCGCGCGCCCGTGTGTATGCGCGCGCTACCTACCGGCTCGCTGCGGCCTTGACGGAGTGGGGGATGGAGAGGTTTTGCTGGCAGTGCATCTAAACAGCTGCTGCTCTCTCGATAGCGCGCGGCGGTAGAGGTGTCGGGACGGGTTCGGCGCTCTTTCTGTTTAGCAAGGCATGGAGCAAAGATGGACGGTTGCAGTTTCCAAAACGTAGCGAATGCAATCTCGAAAAAAAGCTTGTTATAACGATAAACTGAATTATGCATTAGCGGTCGGCCGGGACGGAAGCGTGGAGCCTGAATCAGCACAGCGGAACGAAAGGCACTGAATTGTATGGGGCGCTCTATTAGCGATGTCTTCCTGCCTGTAATAAATAATAGCCTGCTCCTTCAGTAAATATATTTATATTTTTTACGAATCCAAGGACGAAATATTGTCCTTGTGACTGTCAAAATGTGCGTATCTCCATTGTTGTTGACGGACAAACAAAAGTTCCCAAAAGGGATCTAGACGAGAATAGAGCGCTGTGCCGTTCTGCCCTTCAAGGGCGAGACAGCGCTCCGGTAGTCCGTACCAGTTCCAGAACATCATATTGTGTTCAATATCCATGTTGTCAATTGTTTAAGGCCACTTTAGTGCTTTTACCAAAGGGTAGTGTTAGCATCAGCGCATGTAAAGCACACACACACACACACACGCGCGCGCGCGCACACACACACACACACACACACACACATATATGCACAATTGCGCACACACATATGCACAGATACGCATACACACACACACACACACATATGCACAGATACACGCACACACACACACACACACACACACACACACACACACACGCACACACACATATGCACAGATACACACACACACACACACACATACACACACGCACAGACAGTCCGATAGATAGATAGATAGATAGATAGATAGATAGATAGATAGATAGATAGATAGATAGATAGATAGATAGATAGATAGATTCGTTGATTAAATTATTACATTAATACTTGTGTATTTAATTAATATTAAATTAATATTTGTGTTTAGGCATTTCATAATTAAACAAAATTCGAAAGATCTCATGTTGTAATGTAAAACGCCCGTTCAGTGATTATGAGACTTATTCTGTAGAGAAGGGTTTTGTTTTACTATAAGATATGATGTTTTAGTGAAGAGAAGGCACAGGAATGCTCGCCCAGCACAAAATACTCACGACGGAGTCAAAGCAACACAGTGATGTCTGAGCTGCGTCTCTATTTTTGCGCTGCGGTATCAAAGCTGGAGGCGCAGACTGGGTGCGCTACTTATCCAACACATTATGTAGTCACAGCAGTTCAGCATAACACTTCTAACCTTGGAACAAAAGCAGACACTATGATATCTTTCTTTGCTTTATAATCGTAATGCAGCTAATTGCGTGACTAAAATGACGCTTGATGGGTTAATTCTTTTCATGGAAATCATGAAATAGAAATCAATTACTAATGTATGCGTTTATAAATAATAATAATAGCTATAAATAAAAATAAACGGACACCCCGAAATGTTCTGCGTTAAATGTTAAATCACAATGAGTCGTTCAGTTAACATTTAAAAAAGAAATCAGCATATTTGACATATAATCAAAAAGACTAAGTACACTTCACTATTTGAACTGTGAGGCAACACGTTGTAATGTAAAGTAATGCTGTAAAGTAAAAATAGTTTGCGTTAAAATGTGTTTTTGTTCACTTACGCATTCAAGACGCTTCAATGTTGAATGCATGATGTTATATAAACAAAAAATCGGTGTGGCTTCCGAATTAATTCATTACATAGTGTAGGGCCTAATGTAACCAATGTAACCTAATTTTTCAAGATATAGCGGCTTTTTAGTAGAAATGCGTGGCATTTCTGTCTGCCTAAAATCTATTACTGTACAAATTACAATCAGATGTATTAAATTCGAATAGTAGACAATACGCATAGGTGTTTTATCAAGCGTAACAAGTAGACTTCATTAAAGCCGCGCATCAGTCGAGCCTCCAATAGCGCCCGGGAGGGTTCGCATCATCATCATCATCATCATCATCATCTGGGCCGTCACATGAGCGAGATGTCCAATGAAGACGTCTTAAACATTGTAACAAGCCATACGAGAAGTGAGTTGGAGACACGAGACAACATGATAGAACAATTAGTTGAATTGCTAATAACAAGTTTATAGAAGTGAAGTTGATCTCTGCTGCATATCAGAGTAGCTCAACCACACCGAGTGTAGCATCGAAACTTAAACGTTACAGAGATACTGCATTCGTAGGGAACTCCATGCTGGACGCAGACGCTAAAGGTAAGTACGGAGCTTCTAACGGCAGATCGGTGTATTCTATTCGTTTCCAGTCCGAAAAGTGTGGTAGGGTACACTTTCAGACCCACGCATGCTGAGTTGTGTTAAAATAGATTTATTTTGGGGGTCTTTTCGTTTTGGCCATATTCGGGTTTCTTGTTTCAGAAGCTTGTTTAGTTTGCACGTGCGCTGCGTCTTAATCCATAAATTTTCTCAAACTTGACCGCGTGATAAAAGATCATGTTTTTATGTGGGCACCACCTTTGTAACGAAATTTGTCCGAAATGTATTGTGATGTGATGAGACATCAATATAGAAGCACGAAACAGGCCCCCTAAAAATCAGTTTTCCAAACACGATTTTCTGATGTACAAACGTTTAGCTAATGTAGCCTATAGTTCTATAAAATGTCTGAATCCAAGTAATTTTTATGTTGCTGTGAGATGTTTAGGGTGACAAAGTAAGTTATTATTATTATTATTATTATTATTATTATTAATCGTTAAATTTGGAATATACATTAAAATGGTCTGCAGATCAACATGGCTATAGAAATCTCCCTCCCATTGCATTACTATTATTATGGAATTTTTTTTTAAGGTTTATAATATTACATTCGATTATTTATAACCAGATTGTAATTAGTTATTGGGATTTTACTTTGATTATTAAGTTGGTTATATTTAATATTTAAGCATCTAAATATCTAAATTTGTGTCTCATTTGACGTAATTTGTCAATACCTGGGTTGACCTTGAGAAAATAAAGGAGAAGGCACGCGCGAAGGCCTCTCCCGCGTCGCTCTTCCTTTCTCATTTAAGGCTCGCAAAATCTCTGACGTCAAATATCCTAGATTGATGTTTTATTGCCGTCAATCTAAGTAACAAAAACAGTGAGTTTTTTTAGATTGCCCGTGATAATAATTACTTCCAAGTTGCTACAAATTACCACCATACCAATGTATAATAAACATGGTCGATTATGCAATATAACCACTTAGGCTAGCCTGATTATATTATAAAGGAAATGGGTAATAGAAGTGTGTATTTTGAGTGCACGCGCGCATGTGTGTGTGTGTGTACCTGCGCACATGAGAGAGGGGGTGGGGGGGGGGTTAGTGGGCGTGCTTGCATACATCCCTACGACTTGACACGAGCTATATTAAAAGGGTGCACGAGTACCTCGTTAGCCCCTCTCGAGTCATCGTAGAGGCCAGACCGTGAGCGCGAGAGGGTGTGTGTGTGTGTGTGGGTGTGGATGTGTGTGTGAAAGAGAGTGCGGACGCGTGCGTCACTGTAGCCCACACTTCTGTCGGTATCCACATCGCACACTTTGGACTACTGTTGTTAGCCATTAACGTGGAGTAAATCAGGAGAAATCAGGAAAAATCAAAGGTAAATTACGGTTGTGATTATTTTAACATGTACAGTGATGAGTGGCTTGGGATGTTTTAGTCAATTACGCATATATTCAAGAAATGAAATATTTTAGACAAGTAGGCCTATATTATTTGGGTTTTTTTTACTGGATTAATTGTAGACATCCTCAGTGATGTTCATCCTATTGTAAGGTGAAATTGGTCATCAATACACTGGTTATCAGCAACAATTTATGTCAAGACTCCATAGGAAATTCACATTTATCCAGAGCAATATTTAATCTGTACAAAGGCCTTTTCTCTATGGGTTTGAATACTTTTCTCAATTCCTTCACGTTTGCGATCGTATTTTAAAAACTCTAATACATTAAGATTTAAATATTAAAAAATATATAAACATATGAAGTTTGGTGTCACGTTTGCCTTTGCAGCCTCGGAAGAGCAGTTTAAGCGGATGGACTTCACAAACGAGGACGACTTAGAGGAACTGTGTCCTGTCTGTGGGGATAAAGTATCCGGCTACCATTATGGGCTACTTACCTGTGAGAGCTGCAAAGTATGCCGGGTGTCTATTAATTTGTCGTGATAAATAGGCCATGTAGTTCGTAACACAATATATGAAAATTTTTTATTGTTTCATAAGCTATCTGCTGTGGAGCTGGCGTGACATAATTTACACTGCCATATTCGGATTACAACTGCTTTATTTATGTATTTCAATATATAAATCATTCAGTTGCTTGATTTGTAATATTTAAGATATGATTTCGATTAGGTTTATTGTGTCAACGCAAATACACACATGTAACTATACATTTAGCAAAAACGATACATTTATTTGTTGTTGTTTTTTTTATTCTTTGCAACACCTGACCTCAGATCTAATTCTTTCAGGGTTTTTTTAAGAGAACGGTTCAGAATAATAAAAGATACACCTGCAGCCAGAACCAGGACTGTGGAATAGACAAGACACAGCGGAAAAGATGTCCTTTCTGTCGCTTTCAAAAATGCCTCAGCGTCGGAATGAGACTAGAAGGTATGATATATATTTTGCTGGCATATACTGAAATGTTACATAAAATACTACAAATATAAAAGAAAAGAAGCAATCCTGACCCCACCACAAATCCCAATATAAATTGGGCTAAATGTCAAAATTTTAAATGTTAATGCCATTAGCTCGATTAATATTGTTTAGTTGCGGCAATATTGCTGCATAAAAGGAAGTGAAACGAAATTGAAAATTTAAAAACAGAAGGGTGTAAATCGTAGTAATTTGGTTGGTAATGTTTTGATATGATCTAGCTGTAAGGTGGGGAAATTTTAAAATCTTTTTATTATAATGTTATATTTTTCCGAATACATTTATACTAAAACATTCAATTTTTTTGCGTCTTGTGGTGTACAGTAGGCCTAAGGTTGTGAACATCCTTTTCTTACGATTTATTGGCCTGCAAGCGTTGTTCAGCCTCACCAGGCCTTACTGTGCTCATCGCAGCAGATTCCCAGGCCTCCGTGCAGAGAAGCACCTGTTTCCGCGAGCCTGTGACACATTCCTGAAACGCTGATAAGGCTCCCGAAGTTTCATGCAGGGCTTCGTTTGAGTGTTTACAAAATCTAACGTGGAAAATGTCCATATGAAGGGAAATGGTTGCCTGCTATTTTGCATAGTATTCTTGAAGTTGACATGCCTAAACTTGGGATTTTCAGAACACTTGTGAAATTTGCATTTGTGTTTTATTCAAAACAAAGAAACGTAACCTGTTTTCTCTGCAGTTCAGTTTGTCATAATACAATTAATAGATAAAATCTCTCTCTCTCTCTCTCTCTCTCTCTCTCTCTCTCTCTCTGTCTCAGCGGTTCGTGCTGATCGCATGCGCGGGGGCAGGAATAAGTTTGGCCCCATGTACAAACGGGACCGTGCTCTAAAGCAGCAGAAAAGAGCCCTAATCCGAGCCAGCGCCTTTAAACTGGAGTCCAACCCCCCTCTTGCGCCCTCTACCCAGGCAGAATACCCCTTCCCGGGATCCCTCCCCAGCCTCCTTCCACCCTCTCTTGCCCCTCCGGACTACGACTGCTCCCCTATCTGCCCCCCATCTCTAGGGGTGGCCCTGCAGAGCTACGGCTCCTTCCCAGCCCAGTACCAGTACACAGCTCCGACCCTGCCCGGTCGCTCCATTAAGGCGGAGCACCCAGACCCGTATTCTTGTTCCCCCGACTCTTCTTTGGGGTACCCCTACCCCGAGGGGTGCCTGCCCGCTTCTCCGCAGACCAGCCCCCTGAACCCGACGGTGCCCTCCCTCGTCCTGGAGCTGCTCGGCTGTGAGCCCGACGAGGAGCAGGTACTGCGCGCTCTCGTTCTGTGTACGCAGACACGAGTGGCACTGCCACCAAAGACTAGATATTAGATCAGTTTCAAACCACCAGTTAAGACGGTCGTCTCCTTTCAGAGCGCTTCCATTCACTTGTCTACGTTTCTCTGCACAGTTTGTCATATGACATTATGGTCTTTTGATGCATTTGGCTCTGCCAGGTGAGAGGGAAAATCTGTGCCTACCTGCAGCAGGAACAGAGTGGGCGGGGCAAGCTGGACAAGTCCCGCCCCTTCAACTTGCTGTGCGTTATGGCCGACCAGACACTGTTTTCCATTGTTGAATGGGCAAGAAGTTGCATCTTCTTCAAGGAGCTGAAGGTAGGCTGCTATAATCAGGTTATGGTGCGTTTGTCAGGTTACCAGATTATCAGGTGCTTTCAGGTTTACCTGTGCTATAGATCTAGTACTTGTACTTACACAAGAGAGCACAAGAGAACACACTCAGGGGTTCCCACGTCATTTAGGTGAACTCAGTAATCTATGTACAGTATGTGTGTGTTGTGTATATGTATATATATATATATATATATATATATATATATATATATATATATATATATATATATATATATATATATGTGTGTGTGTGTGTGTGTGTGTGTGTGTGTGTGTGAGAGAGAGACAGACAGAGAGAGAGAGAGAGAAAAGACAATACACTGGGATAATTTAATAAAAAATGTAATTAGTTACTGAAAAGTATATATATTTTTTATTATAATTCTAGGAGCTGTCTAGAAGGCATCATGTGTTATATTGTTTTGCCATTATATTTATCACTTGTGATTTTGGTAAATGTTGGTCATTGAGATTTAAATACCTGCCCAGAGACCACAGTTGAAAACCAGCCATATACAGCCCTGTTTCATAAACTGTCCCTGTACATTTAAACTGAATAGTAAAAAATATTACTGAAAATTACTGAATGTTTCTGAAAAGTAATAATTTAAAGATACGATACAAATGTGATACTTATCCTGGCAGCCTGTTAAAACCAGTGTGCTTGAATGCATGTGTGTGTGTGTGTGTGTAATGAGTCCCTGTCTGTGTTCTGGGTGACAGTGTTAAATATTCCTCTGTTAGACTTTGTCTTGCCCACTTAACAGCACTTATTATGGAGTAAGCATGCTCACATGTTGCCAGGTTGCGCATTATCCAGCTGATAAAATGAAGGGAACAGCAAGACATTTAGATTTGGAGCTGGTGTTGCGTGTGTCGCTGCAAAAATGTGGTTAAACATGATAGTTGATTACAGGATGTTTATATGTTAGCAGTAGTGAGAGATACTGTAGCATATACAGAGTGCATCAAAGGTGAGAGTTAGTGTAGCAGATACAGAGTGCATAAAAGTTGAGAGTTAGTGTAGTTTGTAGTCCAAGTGTGTGACATCAGTATGGCCATGCGGGCTGTTAGTGGTGAGATGAACGGATGGTGGAGGTTGAGCTCTTCATCAAGGACAGAGAAGCCCGAGTTCAGCATCCTTCCTGTCACATGACATAACAGGAAAACGATGACCGTGTCATCATTAAACAGGAAGGACAACAAACTTCCCAGTCACCCAACCAATGGTGTCTTCCGACGTTCAAGAGTTTGTTTACTTCGCCAAAACGCCTGCCAATTTTGCAGAGGCAGTTCAGGGTGATGGTCAGACAGCTGAAGGTTTCAGATCTCTGCTGGCAGTCCGAGCGCTTTCAACAGATACTCAGTTACAGCGTGGCACAGGGAGTGTGCCACAGCACAAAAGATGTGTTGTTTCTGTGATAACAAAAGTTCTACATGATGTAGGAGAGACTGATACAAACACATGCATGCGGGGTCTGTCTTTGGGATTCCTACGGTTGGGTTTCTTTATCACGTGTAACAGCAATGTGGCATCTTACACAAAAGCACGAAGAATCCATTCAGGCTGGAATGTTATGAAACAAAATGTATTTTACATTGTGTGGAAAGATTTAAAAAATGTTTTTAAAAAGTGTTAGGTAATGTCTGTAATGTTTCCACTATTTAACTCAATATTCAAGATTTTGCTTAGCTTCTTGGATGTAGCCATGGTAACTATTCAGCTGCAAGCCACATAGAGTAAGAAAGTATCCCAAAGTGAGTGAATGCTGTAGGAGCTGACTCAAGTACACACACACACACACACACACACACACACACACACACACACACACACACACACACACACACACACACACACACACAACCCACTGAAACACACACACACACTCCCCACTGAAACACACACATGCACATAGACATGCATACACACACACACACACACGCTCGCGCGCGCACACACACCCACACACACACACACACACACACACACACACACACACACACGCCCACACACACTCCCCACTGAATCACACACACACACAACCTACTGAAACACAAACACACACACACGCACTCCCCACTGAAACACACACACATATAGACATGCATACACACACACACACACACAAACACACACTCCCCACTGAAACACACATGCATATAGACATGCATACGAACACACACACGCACACACACACACACACACACACACACACACACACACACACACACACACACACACACACACACACACACAGAGCTCTTTCTCTCCTGTTTAATTACATTCCACACTGCAGATAGCTCAGGAATTCAGGTTCACTGCTCCTCCAGATCTCAGCATGTATTGTTCTGCAGTGCTGAAAGCTCAGCGCACCCACAAAAAGAGGTAGGGATGATTGCCTGATTGTGCATTTAGTCTGTGTGTGTGTGTGTGTGTGTGTGTGTGTGTGTGTGTGTGTGTATGTGTGTGTGTGTGTGTGTGTATGTGTGTGTGTGTGTGTGTGTGTGTGTGTGTGTGTGTATGTGTGTGTGTGTGTGTGTGTGTGTGTGTATGTGTGTGTGTGTGTGTGTGTGTGTGTGTGTGTGTGTGTGTGTGTGTGTGCGTGTGTGTGTGTGTGTGAGATGGTTACAGAGTGAAGATCTGTGTTTTTGAAATAGATGTTTTTAATTATGTGTGTTGGTGCTACATCACCAATTTACAATAACTCTACCTGTGTGTTGTACCTGTAGTGTACATGTAATCTAACTGTAGTCTACCTGTAGTGTCCTGTACTGTACATGTAGTCTAACTGTAGTGCACCTGTAGTGTATATGTAATCTACCTGTAGTGTCCAGTAGTGTAGGGGAGACCAGGGACAGTTGTAACACTTTTTGTGATTTTTCCAATAAATCAAAAACCATTTACACTGGAATAGCCAACTTGCTGTATTATGAACTTCAATGTGTCAACTACTGAAACAATGTATATAAGTGAGTGAGATGAAATATGTACAGGTTGCAAAATCGATTTAAATACAGTCACTCCAATGTTACAACTGTCCCTGGGTACAGGGACGGTTGAAACACATGCCAGGGATGGTTGTAACGTCTAAACATGGTTTGATGGGAGGATGAAGGTTCAGGCACCACACATGGTGTGATGGGGAGGATGCTGCAGGTGGTGTGTAGGATGCCACAGTTGCCACAGTGGGTGTTGGAGCTGTAATACATGCAACTGCATTCACTGCAGCTGCAGTGGAAGATGGAACCTGTGGTGTCACTGCTGGCAGTGGGCGATCTGTGACTAGGAATGGTGCAAAGTCGCTGTCATTAAAAATATCTTTTTAAAAGGCCAAATTCCAGTGCATACAAACCCAGCCTGAATATTTGATGGTGTTGCAGCCAGGGGAAGGGCACTCTTCACAATGCTTGGCAGATCATAAATGGTCATTGTCACTGACTACTTGGTTCAGGGACGGTTGTAACAAGGCGTTACAATCGTCCCAGTATCACCAGTTATGTTTTCACCTCATGTGAACGAGACTGACTGCTAGTTGGACACATGTTAATCATTTCTAATTTTAACTTACCAAACAGTGATTCTAATAATACTTATTTGGATTCATAGATATTTGATCTCAGGACAGTATCCAAAAAATACACTACCGTTCAAAAGTTTGGGGTCACCTAGACAATTTTGTGTTTTCCCTGAAATCTCATACTTTTATTTATCAAATGAGTTGCAAAATGAATAGAAATATAGTCCAGACATTGACAAGGTAGAAATAATGTTTTTTTTTTTTTTGAAATAATTTTCTACTTTAAACTTTGCTTTTGTCAAAGAATGCTCCCTTAGCAGCAATTACAGCATTGCAGACCTTTGGCATTCTAACTGTTAATTTGCTGAGGTAATCTGGAGAAATTTCACCCCATGCTTCCAGAAGCCGCTCCCACAAGTTTGATTGGGTTGATGGGCACTTTTTTCGTACCATACGGTCAAGCTGCTCCCACAACAGCTCAATGGGGTTGAGATCTGGTGACTGCGCTGGCCACTCCATTACCGATAAAACACCAGCTGCCTGCTTCTTCTCTAAATAGTTTGTGCATAATTTGGAGGCAGTGGCGCAAAAAGAGGGTATGCAGCGTATGCGACGCATAGGGGCGCGCACTAGAGGGGGCGCCGAATTGATGCCAGAAAATTATTTGCAGAGTTGGTGGGGGGTGGGGGGTGGAGTGCGGGGGGCGCCGATAGTATGTTTGCATACACCTCAGAAAGTATGTAGTTGCAACCCTGTTTGGAGGTGTGCTTTGGGTCATTGTCCTGTTGCAGGATGAAATTGGCTCCAATCAAGCGCTGTCCACAGGGTATGGCATGGTGTTGCAAAATGGAGTGATAGCCTTCCTTATTCAAAATCCCACTTTACCAGCACCAAAGCAACCCCAGACCATCACATTACCTCCACCATGTTTGACAGATGGTGTCAGGCACTCTTCCAGCATCTTTTCAGTTGTTCTGCGTCTCACAAATGTTCGTCTGTGTGATCCAAACACCTCAAACTTTGATTCGTCTGTCCATAACACTTTTTCCCAATCTTCCTCTGTCCAATGTCTGTGTTCTTTTGCCCATATTAATCTTTTTCTTTTATTAGCCAGATATGGCTTTTTCTTTGCCACTCTGCCCTGAAGGCGAAGCATCCCGGAGTCGCCTCTTCACTGTAGACGTTGACACTGGCGTTTTGTGGGTACTATTTAATGAAGCTGCCAGTTGAGGACCTGTGAGGCGTCGATTTCTCAAACTGGAGACTCTAATGTACTTGTCTTCTTGCTCAGTTGTGCAGCGGGGCCTTCCACTTTTCCTTCTACTCTGGTTAGAGCCTGTCTGTGCTCTCCTCTGAAGGGAGTAGTACACACCATTGTAGGAAATCTTCAGTTTCTTGGCAATGTCTCGCATGGAATACACTTCATTTCTCAGAACAAGAATAGACTGTTGAGTTTCAATTGAAAGTTGTTTTTTTCTGGCCATTTTGTGAGTTTAATCAAAACAATTGTAATGCTCCAGATTCTCAACTAGCTCAAAGGAAGGTCAGTTTTATAGCTTCTCTAATCAGCAAAACTGTTTTCAGCTGTGCTAACCTACTTAGGTTGCACAAGGGTTTTCAAGGGTTTTCAAAATATCCAATAGCCTCCTTACAGAGTTAGCAAACACAATGTACCATTAGAACACTGGAGTGATGGTTGTTGGAAATGGGTCTCCATACATCTATGTAGATATTGCATTAAAAACCAGATGTTTACAGCTAGAATAGTCATTTACCACATTAATAATGCATAGAGTGTATTTTTTATGCATTTAATGTTAGCTAAATTGAAAGCTTTTCTTTCAAAAATAAGAACATTTCTAAGTGACCCCAAACTTTTGAACGGTAGTGTACCTCTGATAGAAAAGTAAAATTTTTACCTCAAAAAAACACTTTTGGTGATTACCTTCTCTGGGAGTTTCAAATGTGGCTCCTTTTTTGATAGCAAGAAGACAGTCTAACTGAGCATGTGCACAGTTAGTGTAATCACTTTAGCTTGTTTCTGTTTGGAGGAATTCAAGGTGTTACAACCGTCCCTTGTTACAACTGTCTCCCCTATATGTAGGTCTCCCCTATATGTAGTTTACCTGTAGTGTACATGTAGTGTACCTGTAGTACCCTGTAGTTTACCTGTAGTGCCCTGTAGTGTACATGTAATCTACCTTTAGTGTCCAGTAGTGTATATTTAGTTTACCTGTAGTGTACATGTAGTGTACCTGTAGTACCCTGTAGTTTACCTGTAGTGCCCTGTAATGTACATGTAATCTACCTGCACTGCCCTGTAGTTTATCTGTAGTGTACCTGTAGTGCCCTGTAGTCTACCTGTAGTCTATGTGTAGTGACTAGTAGTGTAGCCTACATGTAATCTAACTATAGTCCACTTGTAGTGCCCTGAAGTGTACATGTAGTCTACCTGTAGTGCCCTGTACTGTACCTGTATCTGTATTGTAGTGGGTCAAGACACACACACACACACACACACACACACACACACACACACACACGTAAACATTTGTATGTAAACATTTGTACAAGCAATGCTTGTGTCGGTTTGTGCATGTCAGGTCTAATGAGACATGACATGCACAGACACAGGTCAGATATAAGGTTTCATTTAGACCACAGTGAAAGTGTCATTGCTGTGACTCATATGTGTGTCTGACAACTGTGGTTCTGTTTGACCATGAAGGGTGATCTCCTTGTGTCAGAGCAATATCAGTAGATGGGTGAGACAGGTGAGAGAGAACCAGAGGCCGCGTTCCATTACATACATTCCCTCCGTAGTGCCCTTGAATTCCCTAAACACTAATCAAGTGATGTGAGTCAGTGGAACTACAGTTAATTAAGACCCCTTGTTCAGAATGCCCTGCAACATCATCACACAAAAGTCCAAACACCTGCGGCGTCGTTGTTCCTGTTACTTCTCCTGACATCTGGGCAATGAGACAGTTTCCTGTGTTTGCTAATGTGGACAGACAGAGGGACATCTATATATCTACAGTATATGATGATTGATGTTGGCTGAACAGCTTGGGTTAGTGAGTATTTTCCTCAGCATGCTAGTGTTATCTATTGTTAACTAAGTAAAAGTTATATATATATATTTTTTTCCATACATAAGGTATAAGTATATAATATTAAATAATATTAAGAACATTCATATACATGTATGTTGTCTCGTAATTTGTCACGAAATAATTATTTGCGGCTCACCAACAAGAGGAACTGAGTAAGCTTTCGTGTCAACTTCATGCAGAGTGATACCCTGTTATTCATTACTCCCTGCACAGTCTGACGTTCCATTCAGACTGAGTGTTTTCACTCCTTATGGATTAGAATCTCCCTTAAAATGGCAGAATTTCGTGTGCGGTCCACTTCATAGGGAACTACTAAGGCAATAGGAATGCACCTATGGAGACACAGACACACACACGCACACACAAGCGCGCGCACACACACACACACACACACACACACACACACGCACGCACGCACGCACACACACACACACACAGAGTAATATGACATAAGACAGTAAATGCACTGTTGAGGAATCGAGGGGTAGAACATAAAACCTGAGAAGGAGAGAGAAATAAAGGGTGATGAAGTAGTGTAGGGTCAGGAGGTCACAGTCTGGTGGTCATAAATACAGAGTCATGCCAGAAAAGTAACACCACCACACAATGACCTTTTTATGACCTCTGCTTGTTTCTATGACAATCCAAGGAATGGGTTTATGCTAATTTATTTCTGTAAGTTGATCATAATTATGTCAGTTCAAAATGTTGGCCCATGTGTCTTGATTAGGAATTTGACAAAGATGTGCTTGTCTGTATAATGTATACAAATATCCATGTTTTTATATAACTGCATATGAATTCTATTGTTATGAGTATGGCTGCTATATTTACATTTACATGGCTGCTATATAATGTAGCTGACAAATTGAGAATAAACACTAAACGTCATGACACTGGCCCTGGCTCAAACCAGATAATACAGCAGTCCTGTCATAAACGTATGACACCATTGTAGGTACACCAATTAAATAGGCAGTACTGACTCTGCAATTGACTTAAAAAACTGCTAAAGAAGACATTTTACAACTCAGGATTTTTGTGTAATTTTAATATGCATTCATAGCGGTGCCCTTGGGCACAATTTTACATCAAGCAGTAATTAACCTGCCTGTTGATATCATAACCAGCTTTCATCTACATTATTAACAGATACTACAAACTTAATTTTAATTCAGTACTGTTTATAGTAGCAATACATAAACAGTTAATTATTATTGATTTAAAGGTTCATAATAACATTGTAGTAGAAAGTTGTAGTAACATTGTAACGGAACAGCACTAATAAGACTACATTACCCATGGTCCCACACAGGTGGGAGATCAGATGCGACTGCTGCATAACTGCTGGAGTGAGCTGCTGCTTCTTGATCACATCTGTAGACAGGTGCATCATGGGAGAGAGAGTACTGTGCTACTCATCACTGGGCAAGAGGTGAGCTTTAAATTAATGCACACATTCTTCAAAAGAAGTTGTTAAACGTAGTAGAGAAACTGTTACATGATATATATGTTTTCCCTCTAATTAAATCAATATGTGTTTTCCCTCTAATTAAATCAATATGTAGAGTTTGAAAGCTTCCTATATGATTACTGTATAGTGGGGACATAAATGGAATGCATTGAAATTCATTTTTGCAGACGTTTGCCCAATTTTTCTCCATATTTTAGTCATAGCCAATTCCCACCAATCAGGTCAAACATCACCTGTCACGTGCTTCCACCGGGGCACGTGCAGCCAATCAGCTGTTCAAGCTGCCGATCAGGCACCATCTGGGAGTGGTGTAACCAATGGGGGACAGTAACGAAGTACATGTAATTCGTTACTGTACTCTTTCTTTACTTTACTTAAGTATTTCCATTTTTGTAGCTTTTTACATTACCTCCACTACATTTCAAAGTAAAATATTTAACTTTTTCTCCACTAGAAATATTTCCTCCAGGCTTCATGTGTTCATTTGAAAAAGTAACGTCAAAACGAAAGAAGCACGCGCACCAATCAGCGTTCGGTTCAACGGTAACTTAACCAAATCTCAACTTAACGGCAGCAGTGTAACGGTTAGGGAGAACAGATCCCCACATAAAAATTGATGAAACTGTAACTCCACACCAAACCCATGGCCTTATCAGAGTGAAATTCTTCGAAGTAGTCAACAACAAGAAAGACTTCATTTGCCTCAGTCCCATAAGATTTGTTCTTGTAAGAATTCCCCATCCAATCTAATAAACACGAAGAGATGAGCTGTTTTCATAGGCATACTGGTCATTTACCTCAATGTGAAATCTGTCAATATCTTGCAGCAAACCGTTTCTTTGTGTATGTTGAAATAAGTCCTTTAGCATTTTATACATGGTTAGCTAGCTATCTATGTAGGCTATTGCTAGTACACAAAAGAAAATTGCCTTAGCGACGTACTCGGTGTGTAGCTAGCTAGGTTATTTGTTTCGGCATAGTCAGGGCCGGCGCCAGAACATATACAGTGAGGGGAGGGGGGGGGGGGGGGGGGGGGGACCGTAAGTTGTTTACCGGGGGGGGGGGCTGGGGGTGCGTGTAACGATTGTCGAGCGGCCGAGGGGGCACCATGTACATTGAGGGGGCGGGACACCTCGCCTGAGGGGGCAACGCCCCCATTCGCCCCCCCCCGTGGCGCCGGCCCTGGGCATAGTTCATAGTATTTGAAGCTTCCAGCTACCTAAGTGCTTAGATATTGTGAAATAATAAACATTAGAACATAGCACTTTATGTTAGAAAACAAATTCTAATTAGACAGGTTTTACATGTGAAGCATGGTGCTAAATATTAGAGCCTTTACTTTTACTTTCAGTACTTCTAGGACATTTAAAGGCCAATATACGGCCAATTGTGCTCTGATAGCTGTATAGCTGTAGCATCATCAGGGATTAAATACCCTCTTTACTCCTTTTCTGACACGCCACCCTGCTTTGCCGCCGTTCTTGCCTTTCCATCCGGCCCTCCTATAGGGTGAGGAGAGGAGATGCCCTGAGAGTGACGTGAAATCCCAGGTAGATGCCGGGGCCGGACAGTCTCCCACTCACGGTGTGGTGTGTTGCAGATGGACCTGGCGGGCGTGGTGGCCGAGGCGGGGCCCACCTTCTCCAGCCTGGTGCAGAAGGCCCAGGAGCTGGTGCGGCGTCTGCAGCTACTGCTGGTGGACCGTCGGGAGATGGCCTGCCTCAAGTTCCTCGTCCTCTTCAACCCTAGTGAGTGGGTTCACACCACAACGCGATTCCTGTCAGATGGATGTCATAAGGCCCCCTGAAATCATTATTTCAGGTTTCATGCCAGTGGAAAAAAAAACAAAAAGAGAGAGAGAGAGAGAGAGAGAGAGAGAGAGAGAGAGAGAGAGAGAGAGGCTTCTTAGAGTCGTGGCGTACACTCTTCTATTAGTATGCGGACCGGTACATGCATATGTTTTTTTTTTGCCCAGTAAACCCAGTCTATAATTGCATTTTAATTTAATCAAAGGGTAATATGAAGAAATACTTCCATGAAGTGAATATTTCTTTAAATGAATGTTGTCAGGCAGTGTTGTGGTAGCCAGAGAGTATCGAAACAAGACCTCTTTTTCCAGAACATTCTAAGGCAATTACAAAGCGCACAGGAAAAAAAAAAGAATGTTCGAATTCAAAAGCATTTTCCATTTCTACTCTATGTGACATTCAACCTTTTCCTCCCCATCTCGAAATGGAAACAGGTTTATTGGGTAATTTGTGTCCTTCAAATCTATTTAAAAGTTATTCAACATTTTAATTAGAGTGTGAAAGGCTTTTCTGACGAGACCCAGCAAACACTCTGAAGATGGCCCATTCAGGCTATTGTTACACATGCCAAGCACACTCTCTTACACACACACAGGCACACACACTCATACACACACGCACACACACAGAGTGACGCATGTGCAGTATTCATCCATTCAATCCCAAAGACCAACATATATAAACATAAATGTACAACCCACCCACATACACTCACACAAACACACATCACATCACATCAAATCACATCACATCCCATCACATTCATCCATACAAGTAAATAACCAGCATAAACACAACTCTGAAATAAAATAAACAAAGCACACATGGTGAGAATGTGACAGATGTCATGAGGATGTGACTAATGACCATAACCCCCCCCCGCACCTCCACACCTGACCACCCGATGCAGGCGTGAAGCTGTTGGAGAACCAGGCTCTGGTGGAGAGAGTCCAGGAGCAGGTGAACGGCGTTCTGCTGGAGTACACCCTGAGCGTCTACCCGCAGCACCTGGACAGGTTCAGCCAGCTGCTCCTTCGCCTGCCGGAGGTGCGCAGTCTCAGCGCGCAGGCCGAGGACTACCTGAGCTACAAGCACCTGAACGGCGACGTGCCCTGCAACAACCTGCTCATAGAGATGCTGCATGCCAAGAGATCCACAGTCATGTGAACCAGGTGTGTGTGTGTGTGTGTGTGTGTGTGTGTGTGTGTGTGTGTGTGTGTGTGTGTGTGTGTGTGTGTGTGTGTGTGTGTGTTTTCACCCGAGCTACAAGCGCTAGTGCGAGATGAAGACACGGAACACTGCGGAGTATTTCAAAGTGCTATTAACGCCGTATCTGACGTCGTTTGTGCGTTGTGTGTGGCACACTCTTCATTTTGGACGATGAAGAAGGCAAAATCACATTAGCCTCTGTGGGTTCTTTTTTATGGTATTATTGAATTACAGTCACACTGTTTTGGTTTGAATGACATTTTTCACATGAGAGCTTAATTCTGGATTCATGTTAATCTTTTATGTTTACCATGTTATTATCTAAGTTATACATGGATGGGCAAAACAATGAGAACAGCAGGCCTAGCGAGTTGTGGTTGACTCAGGAAGGTTTGGACTGGGATTTTCCCACTACCAATATGCTGTGTTTTTCTTTCTCCTTCCCAGTGAAGGTTTTCCCCATTTGAATCTTGCAGCTGTGATGTTTGCACACTGCTGTTTTCAGTTTTTGTGTAGCTAACACAGCACCTAGGTTTCACAGCCTTGGGGGCAAAATGGCTGCTGACACCCCACCTTCCCCCAAACGTACCAGTGGTTCCTGTGAAACCAGGGCCACCCTGTGTAAGTTATCAAGCCCCAAAATGGTCATAGTTTTTCAAATGAAGATGAATGATAAACATGGACGTGGGGTGTTCTTGACGGAGATCTACTCTCTTCCAAAAATTACGCCTTTCATGTCTGCTGTCTGATATTATGTGGCCCACCTGCGGTTTATATGTGCTTTTCAAATAGTGACAGACACCAAATGTGATATATTTATGGCCCAATCAGGAGGGTCTGACAATCTTCTTTTTGGGCGGTCTGAGCTTGCCATAGGCATGATGAACCACTATTTATCTATGTGTTGATTCTTAAGTTGTTTTTTCTATATTTCATGCAATTCATAGTTATCTAAAGATTGTGTACCTTTACAAAACATTTATATGGAGTTCTATAAATACACCCTGACTGGGACCTTAATTCAAGTGCATTTTAGACAAATATTTGTGTATTTATATGTTGTACTGTGCCACAAACACACCGATATTTTCTTAAATCCACTAGTGCTTTTCTATGGCAGACTGTGACTGTGACTGTTCTGTCCTTTATTCTTTCAGTCAACATCAACATTATTTAGACAATGGTTATTCAAAACTGTTTAAAGGTTGGCCTACAATTAATATACTAAATACAGAAATAATATTTATTTAAATATTTCAAATGCAGAGGTAATACCTTATAATACTGAGATACTTCATTTACATAAATCTTTGTGCTTGTCCACGTTATTTGACTGCAAAGTGCTTTATTTCATATCAAAATGTGAAATAAATAGATCCAATACATGGAGTGTAGTTGCTTGCAAAACACGTGCTGCTGACTGTGTGTGTGTGTGTGTGTGTGTGTGTTTGTATGGGTGGGGGGTCTAAAAAAGCAATCTGACTGTGAATGGATGTGTATGTTGGAGTGCTGTGGAGAGAGGTGCATCCTCCAGGCCCCCACTAAGAGACCCTCCATGGCGGCTCCAGAGAAGGAGAGAAGGGCTCTGGGAAGGTCAGAATACACTCACACATGTTGCCTTCCTTTTGTGAGCTCACAAAGAGAGCGTGCTTCCTGCTGCCATTTCGGCTCCCCCCCCCCCCCCCTTTTCTGCCTTGCTTTTAGGGAAACAAGAGGTTTCAACTGAACCTCATATAACAGAAGAAATTATTTTTGATGATGTTAACGAGCACAAGTTCATTTGTGAGCGTAGGATATAAACGCCAGAATTGGGCGGAAAGAAAAGAATGTTAGGGCTTTTAAAATCACTTTATGCTGCATAATTCAAAAGGGAATATTTTCTGCAGCTAAATACACTGAATTATTATTTTTATACAAAGCCATGGAAATATGGTTTGTGGCAGTTGTATTTATGATTATTTATTATTGTCAAAAAATGCACGATGACCTTTATTTTGGCATGAAAAACAAACACACATGATCACACATCATGTCTCCATTAACATCATTACTGTTTTGTTTTATTTTTTTGGAAAACTAACACAAATACTACACAGCTACTTTAACTACACCTCACTAACCCTCATCAGCTTCCGTCCATCCTCTCAATCAATGCAAATATTAGTTTGATACTTCATGTAGGCTCACCAAGACTGGAGCGCGTCATTTTAAAAAACGTCTTTTTCACAACACACGGGCAAACTCCATCCACACTGGCAGACTGATAGATGTTGCACTGACAGCACTGACAGTTATCAGCAAACTGCATCTACGTTAGTTTTCCACTTACATCCAGTTAAATCCTCGAAATTTCCTTGACAGCGAAAGCGCTGTGTGGTCAAAAACGGCGTGTGCTGTGGCGGTCTGCCTCCAGGGTTCTGTTCACTGGGTTCTGATGCGTGAGCCGCAGGGGAGTTGAGGAAGGGCAAAGGTCGTCTCTTCCTGCTTCGATCGGGCGCTGCTCCCATCACCACGGCGTCGAGATGAGGCTCACCTGAGCGCCAGCACTGTGTTGCTCTGATCCCGAGAGTTGAGAGGGCCGCTAGGGGTTACACATGGAGAGAGCCACTCTGGCACGTGTGTGTGTGTGTGTGTGTGTGTGTGTGTGTGTGTGTGTGTGTGTGCGTGTGGTGTGTGTGTGTGTGTGTGTCCATCCATGTGTGTATCCACTTGAGTTATGCCATCGTCCCAGGAGAAGTCATGAGTCCATGAATTGCACTAGTGGCCCCACTTCAGCAGGCTGTGATGGAGGGAGAAACAGAGAGAGCACAGGTGAAAACACCACAGGCCACGTGGCAAAGCAACCTGACCGTCTGCAGCCACACAGCCCCAGTGCCTATCCACTTATTTAAGGGCTTCTGAAAGGAGGAACATTTGTAAAATAAAAATGCTTCCAATTCCTATGTGGTTCAACCAACAAAGGTGCAAATGTTTTATTACTCCTCCCATTCTACACTTTAAACATATCCTTTAAACATTTTTACATCTGCTGTGCTTTAACCTGTAGAACAAATACGGAACAAAGACATTTGATATGTACGTGTGTGTATGCATGAATGTCGTATGAAACCCTTGGGTTTGTATTTGTTTTAGTAGGAATTACAGCGCCCTCTAGAGGTGATGACTCAACACAAATGTGATTGTTTGGAGTCCTCCATCACAGACTCTTCACTGGTGCACAAACATCAGCTTGTTCTGTTTCTTTTGTAGGTATTTGTACAACCTTAAGCAGAGCTCACCTGAAGGTTTGAAGGCCATCAGCTGAACCACCTATGGAGAACAGGGTCACAGAGAGCTAGAGCTTTATACATGCAAGACCAGTACAGGGACAGTTAAACCAGTATCTGTAAAACCAGTACTAGGGCTTTAAAACCAGTACATGGGCAGTCAAACTAATACAGGAGCCGTGTAGTCAATAAAGCTGAGCAAAGCTTACCTGATTCCCTGAAGCTGGCTTTATAGAGAAGCTGACCAAGCTGTCATTTATGAAACTTTCTACAGAGAAAATTAAAACATTTGAGGTTAAATAGACTTGGTTCAAGAGAAATAGAGAAAGAAAGAGATGAAAAGTGCAATAGGTGATAAAAGATTACTTTTCAACAACTAAGATTACTTCTCACTGCTTTCAAATGATAAACCTTTAAAAATGCACCCACCCACACACACACACACACCATTTTTAAACATGAGGGAGCTGGTGGTGGAACTGGTGATGTGGTTAAAGCTGCTGCCATCTGGGGTGGAAGAGGGGGGCAGACTCTCTACCCATGATACACCAGGGGTCTTCTGAGAGGAGCTGATTGGGTGAGAACAATTCTGTGAAACCAGGAACAGACATCAAAGTCAAGAAGAGGAATATTTTCCTATTATCTTTGTAAAATATTGCCATTTTGTGCCAAATATACTTTTTCTTACCGTAAAAGACAGAGCTTTCCTCTTCTCCTGAATCCGCTTTATGGCAGTCTGCACCTGTTTGCCATTTACAAATTAGGTTACAGTGGCCCAATCTGAACGTAAGTTCTACATCAGTGTGAAAGGATAAGGAGTGTGTTCTGACCTACCTCACTGTTATAAACAGCATACACAAAAAATATGTACATGCCCTGTAGAAGAGAAACAAGAAAAACTATAATGAAACTAGTGTATGGCTCAGAAACCATCACTAGTGTATGGCTCAGAAATCACAGTACAATGCCAACCCAAACACACACACACACACACACACACACACACACACACACACACACACACACACACACACACACAACTGTGAATGTAATTCATAGTAAATGTGCTCAAAGCGGTGTGCAGCTTAGAAATGTTCAAACTGGTTTCCGGACTGAAGGAAACTGGCCAAAGGCACTTCCACAAGGCCAGCTGTCCCCCACAAGACACTGAAACAAATCCTTCTTTCTTCTGTGATCCAAGCAAATCTTCACCTCAGTAGTCAGCACAGAAACAGCAATGATAGATCTGCACTGGCTAATTATATCAGCAAGGCTCCCTTCCAAACACGGAACCCACTCCTGAAACTCCCACTCCTACTATCTCTCTACGCTCTCCCTATCTCTCTCCACAACACACACCGTAAATCCACATTAACAAGCCCCGCATGAGGTCAATCCACGGCCATACTCACTTCACACAGAGAAAGTTACAGAGACAGAGAAAGGAATAGTGTTTGAGAGAGAGAGAGAGAGAGAGAGAGAGAGAGAGAGAGAGAGAGAGAGAGAGAGAGAGAGAGAGAGAGAGAGAGAAATATGGACAGAAATAAAAAGGAACACAGGAGTTGTAGAGGAAGGGAAAGGGACGAGGATTTAGAAGGAGGAAAAGATCAAAATAGAGAGAGTTCACTTTAAGCAAACAAATTTATTTGAGTTATGAGTTTTATCAGGAGTCTAATGAGCAAATATAACTGGGCTCTCACTCTGAGGTCCAGCTGAGCTCTTTCTCTTATCTCTCTCTGAACATATACACCATCAAGCGTTCCCACAGTGTGTGTGTGTGTGTGTTTCACCTGAAAGGCATTGAGTGCGATGAACATGTAAGCCAGAACCACAGAAAGGTGCACAAGTATTCCACACAGCCATGTCAGTCCCAGAACCGGTAACAGGATCAAAACAGGTCGAGTTGCTGCCCTGCAAAAACAAAAACACGTACACACGCACACACACGCACAATGTATTACTGTCACCACTTGCCTACTATCGACTGCATATGCCTACTATGGTGGTGTTTAGGGAACCGGTTTTGTGACTGGAGGGTCATGGGTTTGATTCCAAGGCCCTAGGTCATGACATAAGTGCCCTTGAGCAAGGCACTTAACCCCAGCACTGGGCTAGGACTGCTCACTGTTCTGGGCATGTGTGCACCACAGCGATCACTTGTTTATGTGTTTTCAATGCACAGATGGGTAAATGTAGAGGACAAATATCAATTGGAGTGAAAACTGATAATAATTAAATTTATTTAATAACCTTAATTTCAAAATTTGGCTTTTAGAATAATTTTATGGCAAAACTAAAATTTCTAGCAAAAATTGTGAGATTAGATAGTATAAAGACAAGGGTTAGAGTAATACATCATTAATGAATATTCAATAATGATACATGGAGTGTCATGTATCAATTACAGTGAAATTTTTGTGAATATGTATATATGAATGTATTAATATTTATTATAAGTATATATAAGTGTTATACCAATAACTGTTGAGAGTGACTCTTAAAGTCAAGAGATTGATTACTGTTGATGCTCTGCTGAAATCAGTTGTTAATCAAATAGATCAATGAAATAAAACCATCTGATCATGTACCAGGAACAAAACAGCCACAAACCAGAGGCTGGTTTTACTGGTTTACAAGCATGTCCAGATTCCCAGCACGGTAAGTGAAGAGAAGGGCGGAGCCCCTAATGGTCCTAATGACCTTGGCCCTCGTATCACAGTGTGAGGTGTGTGTTGGGCAGAGCCTCACCAGGTGAGGTCCAGAGCGCGGGGTTTGGAGGCAGAACTGGGCGCGTGCATTTTCGCCCGGCGACGGGCACTAGAGATGGTCACCATGACAACCCGACACAACACCACAGAGTTGACCTGAGGAAGAGACAGCACGGGCAGACGTGGCTAAAGCGCCTCTACTGGGCATGTCACACTCAACACGCACACACACTCAACACACACACACACACACACACACACCCAAACTCAACACACACACACACACATAAACACACTCAACACACACACACACACACACTCAACACACACATACA